>NC_135999.1:33457462-33642462 GCF_048128805.1 Centroberyx gerrardi
AAACCTAACATTATTCCCATGTGGTGAATCACTTCATGATGAATTACGAACTTGATCCATAATCGAGTCAGCAAGTTCTATACAGGAAACAGCGCTGAAAACAGGTAGGGTGACACAGATATAGAAATAGAAATAGAGACGGAGACGAGATGGAGGGAAAGAGGAAAGAGAGAGAGGGGGGGATGAAAGAATGAACGTTTTTAAGTATAGGAAGTCACTTCTTTAGCAGGAATGACTTTGAAAATGGATTTGCCTTTTTCATTTCATTTATTCTGTCCATTTCCTTTGGTTACCATGGTTACCTGGTTCAATTTGGCTCTGACCCCGACACACATATACATACACACATTCACATAGAAACACACCCACATACAGACATGAGTACATCTACACACACACACGCAGATAAAAATCCATACACTTAGACATACTCCAAAATACACACATGCACACACACACACACATGCACTCAACCCATGTGCAGAGCGAGGCGATTATGTGATGGCGTCATAGCAACGGCTACAGGTGACCTCACATGACCCCTGTGGTTGTCATGGCAGCTTCAGCCTTGTTCCCACAACAACAGCACACTGTTCCATTACTGAGCAACATCACTTATTTATGAAAACCTTCACTTTATAGACTCACTGTGTGTGTGTGTGTGTGTGAGAGAGAGAGAGCGTTTCTGTGTCTCCCGCAACATGACAGCGAGTGTGTGCATATGTGTGCGACATAGAGATTGCGTGTTTGTGTGTGTGTGTGTGTGTGTGTGTGTGTGTGTGTGTGTGTGTGTGTCAGGGAGGGCATGTGCATGCGTTTGAGAGACTGTGCTTCTGTGTGAGAGAGTGTGCCAGCGCGCAAATGCTTGCAGCCATTTAAAAAGCTGAAACCAAGCTGTGCATCCTGTGTGATGGATAGATGGATAACTGGATAAATAGTAAACTGGACAGATAGATGGATGGATAGATAGATAGATAAGGAGGAATTTTTATTTTTTATTATTTATTTGATGTTTTCTTTAGATTATGATTAATAAGAGTGAGGACATTATCAGATGACAGTTTAAAACCATGTTTTTAGGTGGGAATGAGTTGCTTTTAATAAAGACAAGAATACAAATCTGGGGGAAACACTGATTATTTATTTTAACTAATTGTTTCAGCTCTTTTGGCATGACAATGTTCAAATTTAGATATTCCATATTAGCATAAAAATGTAGGCTAATATATCAGCAGCTTCAACCGAAATATATCAGTATCGGTACTGACACACCCATATCGGTCCAACCCTACAACAAGCTGTTACCGGTATTGTTGTGGAAATGATTTTTGTTTGAATTGTGCCACGACAGCCTTGACTAGGCATTAGTTTGAGGAAAACGTTCTTACAACGCATTGCCCCATATTAATACATTGTACGACTCACAATGGGGGACATTTTCAAACGGCCGTGGCTCAGGAAAAAGTGTACAATGCGTACAAGGCCTGTCCTGTGGTGCTGTAGCTTTCAGTCTTGTACCAACAGCAGGTGGACACGATTTCTAAATATAAACCCACAGGCTTAAAACATTTCCCCCCCATCATCTGGACAACTGGAGGACTGGACTTTCCAAATGGCTGGCTGGGAAATGTACCACAAAAGCAATGCAGTCAGTCTGATAGTCTTTAGTGCTTTCTTATAGTTCCACCATGTGACATATTTTATTACGCCGGTTCTGTCATGGTTAGGGGATCGGGGATTCTTTTAAAATGAGGCGACATTAAGTGACAGTTGAAGCGGGACTTTCCTGAGAAAGTGAGACTAAATGAAGGATGTATGAAGTTTTAGGCGTGATAGAATGTATAGGAGAGTCAGGGAGTTATAGAAAAAAAGGTTGCCAAGGGTGCCAATTAGATCCCGCCGAGAAATTACCTTCATGGAAAGCAACCCCATGAAGGCAGCATGACAGCTATCCCCCTGATGGAGATCTGATTGGTTAAGAGTAAATGGAAGAAGCAGGAAATAACAGCGTGGGAAAATTCTTTATTCTAAGGCTAGAGGGAGTGAGCGTAAGAAAAATCCCAGCCTCAGATCTTCCATTTCCACTGTTAGATCTCATCCATTTGTGATATTCAATGCATTCCAGGAGTTGTTTTTTCAAAGTGTTGTCATTGACTTTTCTGGGTGAACCCTCGTTTCCCTCAACCTGCTTTATGTACATCAGTTAGTTATTTCCTACATTTCCCAGAATGCCTCTCAAGAGCCACACCCCTTACTCAAAACACAACCTGTCTTGTGGCTGCATTGCATTCTGGTCTATTGAGGCTAATGTGGGTGGAGAAATTGCTCTCTCTGCTTCTTCTACGATGGATTTCTCCCTGTATGATTGTTGAACGTCGGTGCAAAATGGCGGCTCTAGAAAGAAGCCCTCGCTCTTTGATTCTGACTCGCAACGAAACCTGACATTTACCGTAGATGTTTTAGATAGCGGAAACATTTTCTGCTATTAAACTCCATTGTAGCTGCTGGAAATATCTGGACGGAATACGAAATATACAGCACCAAACAACAAAATGGGCCCGGGAATGCCATAGCTGTTTTTCGTTTAGTATTTTAGGGTGGATGTTTCCTTTAAGAAGAGGTGAGCAGTATCCATAATCACAGTGAACAATGATGCCGACATCTAGCTGCAGCACTTTCCTACCCATAATTACAGTACAGAATACCCTCCTGGGTATTACAGTAATGCTCTATTATCTCATAGATAGATAAAATGAATATGAAACTTGGGATGTTGTGACCATGCATTCTAAAATAATTGTCTATCTGACTTTTGAATAAGACAATTTATGCAGCTTTGATTTCAGTCCAGCTTCAAATACCTTAAAGTATAGGATTTGGCCATTAATATTGCCAATATTTAGCAATGATATGTGTGTGTTTGTGTGTGTGTGTGTGTGTGTGTGTGTCTGTGTGCGATAACCTTGTGTGTGTCCGCTCCCTGTCACTATCTTAGGCGCCTGCAGTCTGAAGGAAAGCATCTGGTTTCAGCATCTGGACACACACACACGCACACATGCGCACACACACACACACACACACACACACACACACACACACACACAGATTGGAAGTGTGTATGATAGCGACAGTGAGCGGACACCAAGAAGGTTATCTGTGATCAGAGCCTGCAGTTAGGACACACGCTCACACACACACACACACACACACACACACACACATACACACACAGGATACAGAGTCATGCAAACACAGACGAAGGAAGGAACGCACTTATGTATTGAGTCACTCATACAGACTCACATTCGCTGTCTCTCTCTGTCTCTCTGTCTCTCTCCCTCTCCCTCTCTCTCTCACACACACACACACACACACACACACAGAAGATGATAGTGCAGTAGATAGGTAGCATCAGCCACCTCCAGCACCCTGATGATCCATACACATGCTGTCCATGTCTTCACTGACTGCCATATAGACTGGGTGTCATCTAGGTGATATTACACACCAAGTGTCCTTCAAAGGAATACAACATATTTGACAAATAAGCTATTTGATAAACTTACTATTGTGTCATGAGAAGATAGGATTTTTTGTGTCGAGATTTTTTTCAATTAAGTAAGTTGGCAGTAAAAGTTTGTTTTGTATTCATATGTGGTCCAGTCAGTGTGGTCCACCTCTGATATGATGGTTATGATGCAGTTTGATTGGTTACATATTTATTGTAGATTTGATCAATACTACACTGGTTGTCTATGGGAAGACCTTAACCTGAACTGATTCTAATGATCTGAGTTTGATCTGAATCCACACAAGTATGCATCAATATGTGGTATTATCATTATTATTAATATTATTATTATTATTATTAGTAGTAGTAGTAATAGTATCCCTGATTTAAATGAGTTCTAGTGTCCCATGATGGTGTAAATGATAAGAATTAAATTATAGGGGAAACACTTAATGTCTGTAATGTTTGGATTCTTTTGGTATGAAAATGGTAGCCTAATATAACACAAATATAAATATTGGTCAGTATCGGCCTTCAAATACCCATATCGGTGGAAACCCTACAACAAACTGTTATAAATATTGCAGAAAATAAGTTTAGTTGAATTGTGCCATGGCAGCATGTTTGCCTCAAACAGGCATTATATTATGGGAAATGTTCTTAGAATGCATTGCTGTGTTTCTGACAGTAATGCAATGTATGACTCACTATAGGGAATATTTTCACATGGCTGTGGCTTGTGTACAATGTGTACAAGTCCTGTCCTGTGGTGTTTCATAAAGAGCCTTAAAGCTGCTACCAGTAGCATTTGAAACTTGATGACTTTTTTATGTCACTGTTGCAAAGAGACTCGCCACTTGTTCCCCCACCTGCAGAGAGAAGACAAATATGTATACAGAGCAGGTGACGTGAACTCGTCATAATGCAAACTTAATAATGGAACTGGAATAAACTTGTGTTCGAAGGCAATTATTTTCCCCACGGCACAAGATGTTTTCGTCAGGAGCCAAGTACAAGTCAGTAAGTCAATCAATTAGTCAAATGGCACTTCTTTGCCTCATACTGAGTGATGCTTTTGTGACTTTTTCACGCGGAGCTGTGGAGGTTTTTTCTTCTCAGGCACAATATTTTAAAAATAACATTTTGCTTTTGCAATGCAGCCATGAGCCGGAACAACAAAATCACTGAATAAGAGACATTGAGAACAATGCTCAGCCGAGTCAGCGGAGGAAAAGAGACAAGGCTTAAGTGACACACACACACACACTCACACACAGCCCTACAACTCACCCACACACCGTTCCCAAGAGGCAGCGAACGAAGCCCTTTCTCCTCACTTTTAACTTACTTTCAGTCAGTGCGAAGTGCGGCGAGGCAGGTTTCGCCTGTACGTTTGAGCGCAGTTACAGGCGGAAAAATGTTTATCTGAAAACAATGTTGTTTTTCCCAAAATGCAAACCAAACAGAGAATGAAACTGGCATTAATGAGGCAGGACCGCTCCGCTGACAGCCCCTCGCCCCCGCCCGATGTCATTGGCCATTGGAGACGTTTGACTGGGCGATGTAACAATGTGCAAACGTTGGAAGCGAACAACCCTACGAGGAAGGTGTCTCTATCGAGATACGCAGGAAGTGTCAATTCAGCCCATCTTAGTTATATAGTGATGGGCATAATAGCTGCTGTCACTGTGGCTCTGGAAACTGCTACGTTACATGGCTAGACAACAGGGACACACACACACACACACACAGACAGAGACAGAGACAGAAACAATCACAGTTTTGCATGTTTGTCATAAGATGCAAACAGATTGTTTCATCCAGCACAAATCCAGTGAAATACTCTGCTCCTGCTTTTGCATTAACTGATACTCTGTGTGTTAGTCTCTGTGTGTGTGTGTGTGTGTGTGTGTGTGTGTCTTGCTCTCTCTGCACCTACTCCCCACTCTTAAAGTGTATCCTAAAGGGCTTAACTGAGTGTTAAAAGTGTAGTTTGTTAGAGTTTCTGGCCAAGTGTCACAGAGCAAGTCTTGGCTTGGCTTGGATTGGATGAGGAAACACTTGACTTAAACGCTTGACTTCCAGTCACCTCTCTCTCTCTCTCCCTCTATCACTCTCTCTTACTCTTTGTAGCCTCTTCGTTTTCTCCCTGAATCTCATTATATATCTCCGAATATCACGCATACCCCCTCTGGCTCTCTTTCCGTCTCATTCTTTCCTCTCTTTATCTTTAATTCCGTTCGTCCAACCCCTCCTATCTTTATCCGTCTCCCTCGCAGTCTTACATAAACACAGTACAACCTTGCCGCTCACCGCTCGGATTGCGACACGCACAAACACACACACACACACACACACACACACACATACACAGTCTGTGACAGGTTAGTCATTCATACAGGCACCTCTGGCATTTGGAAGCGATTGCATAATGAAAGACAAACAGACGATGATTTAGAGAGCAATTCATCATCCTCAGACCTGCAGTGGCAGAGAGAGAGAGAAAGAGAATGGGGGAAGGAAAGTGAGGGAGAAAATACAGCAGAAAGAGAGAGAAAGAGAGGAGTGAGGGAGTCCTATTGGAAAGCATGCGTGTGTGTTTGTAGATGAAGTCATCCAGATCATGACTCCATGACAGATTTGTTGACATGTCTGAGCAAATACTCCATTGTTGTGTTGCGGCTTTTCAAGCAAGTTGTCCCTCAAAATAGAAATCAGTGTTTAATTTCCTCAAAGTGTCGCCTTGACAACTTAACAATGTTGTCGGGTTTCCCCCGAGAGAGTCAGCTGTGACGAGGATTAGACTGATATATGGGGCCGATATTGGTCTTTTATTAAAAATCACATCTGGTCTAGTCAGTGTGGTCCACCTCTGATATGATGGAGGTTCCTGTCTGACCACTGCTAGGCAATATGTTTTTATTATTATCTCTCAGGTGGTCAGATGGTTTCTCTGGACAGATAAATAGATAGATAGAGAAATGATTCCAGGATTTTACTCAACAATCTGTAAAACCTGCAGTGAAACCTGCCTCACTCTGCCTTAAGGAGCTGCTAACCCACCCAAAACTATTTCATTTATCTGACTTTCAGTGGAGAGTTTTAGTGTCCCATGATGGTCTAAATGCTGTTCCAGAGGTTTTTCCACCCTGACAGGAATATAGTTCTGGAGGAACACACTGACTACTAATTTTTAATATCGGCGACTTCAGTCTAAAAATATCAGTATCTGCCTGTAAAAGCCCACATCAGTCAAACCCTTCTTTCAGTTATAGTAAAAAAAAACAAAACAATAAAACAATGAAACACCAAAATTGCTGCAGCATTAGATTTCCCTCCAGCCATCTTTCATGCTGTCTATTTCTATTCCTTTGTCTTGCTCTCTCTCTCTGTATTGTTCCAGTGACATTAAAGATTTTAATCTGTCAGAGATTTACTAGAATTTGAACCAGCGTCCCGGGTCAGCCTCTCACTGTTTTTCCTCGTCAGTTTGTGTGTGTGTGTGCGTGTGTGTATTTATGTGTGAGTGTAAGCGCACGCACACACAACAGCCGTTTGAAATCAAGTCGAAAATCATCGCTCACTGATGAGCAATTACAGTGGAGTTTTTTAAACGATGTGACAATCACCCGTCTATTATCATAATCAACTTCACACGAGGAGAGGGTGCTTTAAACGGGGGAGAGAGAGGGAGAGAGAGAGAAAGAGAGAGGGAGAGAGAGAGAGAGGAATGAGAAGAGAGAAACACCAAAAACTTCCACACAGAGGAAGTTATCTGCATCCTCCACTGTCCAGACACTTACACACTTACACACTCACACACACACACACACACACACACACACACAACTACAAGGAAAGTGATTTTATGTAAAAATTGAATTGATAGAGAGAGAGAGAGAGAGAGATGGGGGAGGGCGACATGTTTTCCATTTGTGCAGGTGTATTTACAGGGTGTGTGTGTGTGTGCTGAAAAGTTGACATTTTAGAGATATGAAGTTTTCATCCTGGCTGTTGCTTATCTTCACATGCAAGTTCTGTTTAGAGTAAATGAGTTGTACTGATTTCCTGTTGATCTGACTTGAGTCTACAGTGTTTTCTATATTGAATATTATAACTTTGCTCTGTTCACAGATCGTAGTATTCTTCAGATGTGCAATCTGCTAATTAAGGATAGGAAGCTAACATAATGTTCTATTCATGAGACTTCTGTCTCTGTAAAATGGCAGCTGTAGAAAGAAGTTGCTTTTTGATTCTGAGGGACTGACACCAAAACCTGACATTTATGTTGATGTTTATAATAGATTCAAAACAGTTCTGCTGTCAAACTCCATTGTAGCTGCACTGGGAATATCTTGACGTTTGGCAAGTTATCCACGGGAATAAAAAAAATACACCAAACAACAAAATGGACCCAGAAATACCTTTTTTTTTTAATCTGTCTTTTGGGATTTTCCTTAAACCTAAACTTCTCTTGGAATGTGTCTTTAACCACACAATAGTTAATACTCTATATAACTATATATTTTATTTCTTTATAGTTTTATTGTTTTTATGATGTCTACTGTTTTTATTGCTTATTTTATGTTTTATTTTGTTGCTTATATTCCATATTTTTCCTACTGAATCCTATGATCTTTGCTAATTCTCATCAATAAAAGTTCATCTTATCTAATTTTCAATGTGCTTGCTCCTTTTTTTTTTTTTTTTTTTTTTTAGACAATTTTTTTTCAACTGCAGTTAGCTGACATTTCCTCTAGTTTTTCCTCAGAAGCAGCTTGCATGCATATCTACTTCTCAAGTGCATAAAAAACATTTCTCTTGTCTTAAATATTTCTGGTGCAAAACGTAGCTAGTAGCTACAAGTGCAGTTGGTCTAGTCCGACTCCTGCACAGACTGTTGCATTATTTACCGTTCTCTTGGAGGCATTTGAATCTCACATATGTGTCTTGATGCAGCGGAGGGCAGCCAGCTGATGTCTCCTATGTGAGGCAGTACTCATCAAAGGGTCAAATAGCGTCATTATAACGCTGCTGTCTCTCTGTCGTATTTGATTGAGAACAAGCTGCCATGTGATTATGTAAAGGGTATGTTTCCTTATCATAGCTATCACTAGCTTTGATTATATATGTGTGTGTCTGTGTGTCTGTGTTATTGTTTGTTTTCATCCTCCTTTGATTGGTTATTAACCCTCAAGCCAATCAGGAAAGCAAAGAAAACTTTAATAACTATGTTTACATCCATATAGTATTCCAGATGCTAGCTGTTATCCAGGATAAGTTAATATTCTAAACGAGATGTTTGTATACATCTAAATATCCCTATCGCAATTAAATAGACAGAATATTCAGATTATTACATTGGGAAACAGACACTCAGACACTAAATACCAACTGTAAAGCTACACTGTTTACATCCTATCATATTTGGCTTTCTGATAATGAGGATGAGAGTTTATCAGTTACCCGCACCAACTCAAAAACTCAGAATACTTGAGTATAACATGCATATTATATCAGAATATTCATATACATGTAAACTCAATGATATCTTTTCACATTTGACCCTATGAGCCCATTCAATTCTCCAAAATTTGAATAAAAAAACATATTTTTCATTTCATGGGGTCTGTAATGACAGCCTACATGGATGCAGCAGCAGCAGCAACAGCGGCAGCAGGGCACGCAGCAGCAGAGAATGAGCGAGTGAGTTTGACAGCTTAAATAGACCACCAAGGTGACACGTCAGTTGAGCCAGAGAGCGGCACCGCTCAAGTCGTTTGCCTGAACTAGCTTCGCAGGCTTCGCTTAATTCAGCCATATATAGTCATGGAGATGAGACGTACATACACTAATCCACAGAGCCACAGATATACTCAGAGACAAACGCATGCAGAGACGGTAATATAACTATTTTCATAACACCTTCACACATCAATAATATGTCTACATTCTCTCCCTCTAGCATCCTCTGTAAGTTCCGTAACATGACACTTGATATGTTGAAGTTGATTAAGGTAGTCACTAAAAAAAGAAAGAGAAAATGAAACCACATCTAAATGGACTAGGCCAGACTCGTCTTTCCTGGGAAAAATCCTCTGGTGCACAGGAAGTGATGTGTTGTATGTTTCTGGTAGCCAACATGGCTGAACAGACAAAGAAAAGGGTGCCACCTGCAGAAAGTTACGGAGCCCCAGAGGTGTTTTTTTTTTAAACTCGTGGGAATGAGATCTATGCCATGGCCATGACTTGCTAACACGTGGGAATACGTTTGGTTGCTCTAGCATCAAGCATTTAGGAATTATGCCTCAGTGCCTGTTTGTGTGTCTTCGCTGTCAACTTCATTTGTGCACCACAGCCATATGGTTTGGATTTTCAAAACTCTGGGTAAGAGCCATAAGCTAGGAAGTCAATATATGCTGTGTGCAAAATCTTTGTTGAGATTGGATGAACTTTGCGGGAGAAATATTGATGTGCAATGGATTCGGCTCGAGCCATGGAATCTGTGGTGGAAAAAAAATTAATTGCAGACTTTACGGTTCACAAGCTATTGGCCAAAACTTAAAATTGCTTGTTTTAGTGCCACCATGTGGTCAATTGGTGTAACTTTTGTTATTTGGTTGGTCTAGGTCTCTGAAGTACAGAGGGGGCAGAAAAAGAAGTAATCCACACAAAAAGATAATCAGAAAAAGAGAAAACCTCACTTGGATGGATGGTCATAAGCATTTTAATGTACAAACTTAATTGATAGATCGAGGGATAGATGGAGGACTTCATGTGGGAGGCTGTTTGAAAGTGATTCTTTGCACACCCCGGTCATAAATGTGAGTTCAGCACAGTGTAAAAACCTACCGATCAGCAGGTACTATGGATGGATGGATGGATAGTTGGAGGACAAGAGGAAGAGATAAGGTGGGAGGGGGGAAGCAATTCCTTGCACACCTCTCAGTCATAAATATGGAAAAGGAACAATGAGGCTCAGCCAACCCTCCTACGAGCAGCATGCTATGCTGCTTCCCTGCCAGGGTGGATGGAGCCTCTAGCCAAGATAGACACACAAATGGATGAATGGATATACCGATAGAGCGATGTATAGACATATAGATAGATGGATAATGGAGAGTTGAATAAGCTGGCACATCTGTGGAATGCTTCACTAAAGTCACAGTCACAGGGTAAATATCCGGGTTTGCATGCACAGTTCTATACATTTTTGGTTTGATTTGATTTGGTTTGAACGCATCTCACAGTGCACTTTCTGACCAATGATGCTCAATAATGAGTGAGAATAGGCCTAATCATCACTGTCAACATCCTGTTTCAAAATAAATCCAATTTACTCTACAGTGGGTGTAGAAAAATAAAGCTTCAGACTGTCAAATCCAAACCCAGCAAAATAATTTTTCCAAGTAGGCTATTTAATTATTAGGGTTACACTAGTATATCAGTATTGGCCTTCTATTACAAACAATTACTTTATTTGTATTTTATTTGAGTTTCAAAGCTTTAGTGTCCCATGATGGTCTAAATCCTGTTTCAGAGGCTTCCCCACCCTGACAAGAATAAAGTTCTGGGGAAACACTGAATCCTTGTAAATTTTTGGGCATGAAATTGGTCAAATTTCAGTCAACTCATAGCAGTTGAACCCTATTAATACAATTTCAGCAATTTGAGCGATGGTGATGAAGAAGCAACAGGGCACTCTTGGAATGCATAGGGAAATTCAGGAGAACAGATTGAAAGCAGTCACATGTCCACACCCTTAACAAATGGGCTAGTGTGGAAGCAGGAGAAAATTGATCTGGTTTTTGAAGGCCCCATAACTTAATTACTAATAACTATTTTAGATATGAATTTTCTTCTAATCTTCTAATCAGTGATTTTCAGCAAAAATACTAGAATGGCACCCATAGGGGGCAAAAAAAAGGTTTCTTGCCCCTGATTTACATCTATTCTCCAAGCTTTGTGGAGACAGATGGCGTCTCTAAATGTGTATTTCTAGTGTCTCAATTCAAGTTTCCCTGTTCATGAACACAGCCAACAAGTGGCTTATTATTAGGCTGAAGTTTTCCAAACACCACCCATGATTAAACCAAAAATCATTCTGTTTGCGTGGGCTTCTCGAACTTCTGAACAAATCAGAAGACATGTAATTTCACCCTTCTGTACCTGAATGCTATCAAACTTCACCGCAGTGTATAGAAAATCATTTTATGCAAATCGTGTCTGTTCTTTATTGAGCGATATCTACTTAACAAAGAAAAAGGTGTGTTATTGTGAAAAGTTACCATCAACTATGAATCTTCACACCTTAGCTGAGACTTTTCACTCTCACCATCCTCAACAACTGTATGTCATCGCCACATAGAGAGAGTCATATTTGTTGACGGCTTTAGAAAGAAGAGACAGTCTGTTTCGATGTAACGACAGAGTGGGACAGAATATGGACTTGTTTGACCTGTAGCAATTCCCTGCTGTTGGATAGGATAAATGCATGACTGATGGATAGATAGGCAGATGGAGAAATTTGTTGGCTGCAGTGTAGGCGAGCTGTAAGGTGATGCAGGTCTCGTATGTTAAAGAGGTGGAGAGGTGACAGGGTGACATGTGTCTCATTATCACTGTAAGTCTGCCAACCAAATGCTCTCTGGACCTAACCTCCTCTCCTCTCTGCTCACCTCCTCTCCCCTCCCCTCTCCTCTCCTCACCTCTCCTCTCCTCTCTTCTTTCCTCTTCCCCTTTCCTCTCTCCTCCTCTCCTGTCCTTTTAAGTACTTCTTTTTAACCAAGGTTTAGTCTATTGCCAGACCTTAACATCAGTTGATTCTAGGGCTGGGCGATAAAACGATAACGATATCTATCACGATACAACTTATACTCAATATAAATATAACACATGCTCGATAGAAAGGTCGATAGAAAGCATTGCTTGGTTGGTTAAGTACGCAGCTCCACACAGCGGAGAGAAAGCCTTGGAACAAAATTAGGTTACACAACCAACGCATCAGTCAATCATCTAGCAGAAACGGAGAAACCTCAAACCAATCATGTCTCCACCAAAGACCTGTGAAAAAACCAAACTGATCACCTGTTTTTAGCGTCGTGAGCGGTGGACCTGTTCTCAATTTGAAACTATTTCAACTTTGTCTGAAGCACACCGCTCATCAATGTCACTTCAGAGTTCTACCAAACAATGAGGATGAAGCAGGGGCGAGACCAAGAGCCGGCATCCTGCCGTTTTGTTTATCGTAGCAACACCACACGGAGATGTCGTCTCGGCTCCCCGCTCCAGCGCTCACCTGCCGCTGCCAAAGCGCTCGGCACCAGCGCTTCAAGCGTCGCATAGCAGTGTTAATCCTACACGTGCTTTCTGTTTTGGTTGCTGAAGTTGAGAAGAGTGGTGGAAGGAAGGCAAAGAAAGAAATGAGTGTACCATCGGAGAGAGGTTCGAGCGTCGGCTCAGAAGGAATCTTTATAAATCATGTGAGTTGGCAGATTTTAGATTTCAGGCATTCAATATCTTAATGATTATTTAAATGCTGTATTTTACACAAAGGAGATATATGCTGACCGGAAATTACAGTTTCTTTCTGAATGTTGTACCTCACAGTTCTCAAATTATACTACCTTGCATTTGTTTTTTGGCAGGCACTTAACAGTAGACCTCATCTTCATGTTCTCTTCTGATTGAAACAAAATTAGGTTAGGAAGAGTAGCTGATGTTCTGCATTAGCTAATGGGGATCCTAATAAAATCCTAAATCCTAAATAAAAAAAGCCTCCAAATAACATTGGTATCTTCAGCTTTCATTCAAAAGGTAATTTTTAAGCCTGACAAAAATGACTTATCGTGACATATATATCGATATCGACTGATAAAAAAATATATCACGATAAAGATTTTTGCCACAGGTATGCATTGATATGTCTTTATTGTAATTATCATTATTATTTCAGTGGAGAGTTTTAGTGTCCCATGATGATCTAAATGCTGTTTCAGAGGCTTTTTCGTGGCACAAATAGCATATAATAGCAATAATATCAGTATCAATATCGACCTTCATAAAATAAAGTATTGATTGAGCCCTAAGTTGAACCCTAGTACGCATGCACTTGCACGTTAACAGTAGAATCCAGAATTCATTTAACAATCCAGTTTACTCGGCTGGGGGTTTCCTGCTGCTATTATGGATTGTGGCTTACGTGGAGTAGTTGTTTTTTCCATCTGAAGAGCGGTTTGGGGGTAAATAGTTGTTGATTCATCGTCATGGAGTAGATTTGGCTGTTGACATGAATTAGTGAGTAAATACGAATCCCTCTCTGCACTCTAAAAGCTCTCCTACTGATTAGTGAGAGAGTGGAGGGGGGAAATATAGAAGAGGGGGCTGGGGGTGGAGGGAGAGATTTGTTTATCAAACACTTTTTTCCCTCAAATCTGATTAGCTCAATGTCACATTGAAGAGTTGGACCTCTCCAGTCTCTGGTGTGTGTGTGTGTGTGTGTGTGTGTGTGTGTGTGTGTGTGTGCATGCAAGTATTTGCCTCTGAGTTTTTATTTGATCAGTATAAATACCTTCCTTGCTTTATCCCTCTTACTGTCTCTCTCTCTTTTTCCTCTCTATCTGCATCTCTCTCTCTCTGCCACACCCCGTTTCTCTTGTCGGGCTGTGCAGCATTACACTAATCCTCGAGCCAAAATGGCTGCCCTTTGCCCCGCGGTGGAGAAACATGGCTAAATCTCAGGCCAAGAGCCACGTCAGGCTTTAGAGGTGGACACCACCTCGATCTCTTCAGAAGTATTTAACCTTGACACAGCAAGCGATCTCAGACTCAAACAACATAGAAATTCATGAAAAAATGAAATATTCATACACATTTATCAGTGACCTTACAAAGAGGAAACTGGACACATGCTACTCCAGAACGCAGGGCCGCTCCTCATTTTTCTCATCCTCCTCCCACCCTCTCTTTCTCACTCATTTCCTCCACTCCCATCCAATTGTGTGGAAGTGTGTGTCTGAAGGCGTGGGTTTCACACCTAGTGGGTTAAGATCAGTTATTTCGAACACTTTTCCCCTTTTTTAACCGGTTTCCTTTTAGTTGAGTTGGTTTGTCCATATGAGAACACAGCAATGGGACTGACACCTTGTGGAGAGGGAAGTTTCTCACATCTCCAAATCAAGCCCGGAGCTTCACCCAGCTATATAGGGTATATATAGCTATATATAGGGTTGCGCAATATACCGATACTAGAAAAGTATCACGATACCCAGCCTTTAAAAACGATACAATACTAAATTCTTTTAGTATCGATACATTTAGAATCCGTGATCCGCGACTGAGGCTGTATATGTATAGTATTTAGTTTAGCATTTAGTCTCCTAGTCGATGAGTGAGCTTTTCCGAATGTGTAAAAAAATTGAAGGTATTTTCAAGAGGTGAAGCTGGTCACTTTTGTTCTGTTGTGTGTGAGACTGTTCCACCTTAAGACTGTGGGTTGTTTTGTGTGTCTGTGCCTGTGTGGGTTTTCAGGTGGCTTCACCAGCTAACTAACCAACTCTTACTGTTAGTACTATAACGACCAAAACTTTGCTTAGATCGCCCTAAACTTACCCTCCATAAAAACAAACTTAGATACACATCCATTCACAACCTCACTGATTGGCTCACCGGTTCCCGCTGCCCGTCCTCCTGTCTATGCCATTAGTGCGGCGTCCACAGTCAGGTGAGGAGCAAGTTAAAGACTGTGTTGCATCCTCTGATCGACAAAACACTGTATATCCGCTGTTAAGTCCAAATTGTAGTTAATTCCCTCACCGTGCGGTTAAATAAAAAAAGATGACTACCGTCCTTTAAATTTATTTGGATGCCGGGGATTTGTTTGTTTAACGCTGAAAGTCGGACTACAAAGCCCAGTTGTGCTCTGAATAAAATGGGAAACTAATAAAATAGTACTAATTAAATTTAACTACAGTAGCCTAAAGTCCGTGAGTAAACTTAACATCTGTTATTTTGGAAGTATTACTACATGTGGAATTGTTTCTGAACTAGGCTATTGAATTTTCAAAAAAGAAAAAAGAAAAAAAGGGATTTCCGCAGACTGGATTCTTAATTTCACACACTGATGCCAATGTTATAGAATGACAGGTTTAGTATTCTTATTTGGTACCTATAAGACACACATGGCTCAACTTATTTAATTAAGTTCATTAATTTAATTTCATTAATTAAAAACATGTTCAATAGCTACACAGCTCAGCAACTGTAACAGGATACTTTTACTATTTTTGATTATTTAAGTTTCAACAGCATCAATATATTTTCTGTTACAAATTGTAACGAAGGCACACTTTGTTACTCAATACTTTGCACATTTATATTGTACATTGGTTTATTGAATAGTTTGCACAGCATAATTTTCACAGTTTAGCATTTGCACAGCATTAATAATTGCACAGCCAGTCATGATTTTAAGTATTTTATTGAATATATTTTACTAAACATTTTAAGTTTGTGTATCTAAGTTTGGGTTATCTTTGAGATTGAGTGGTCTTGCTGGAGTAGTTACTCAGCGTGGGCAAGGATTGAAGCTCCACCTGTAGAAGGAAACAAACAATGTTAAGTAATTAACCTGACATGAAATGGGTTTTCACTGTTTGGTTATATGCCATGATTTGGTATGGGCAAGTGCAATACTTCTAAGTGCAATATAACTTGAGTGCAATATACTGTATATATCTAAGTACAATACTACATTGGTGCAATGTGAAGGGTTTTAATTGTTTGGTTTTACAATCGCTTACCTGTGCTGTCTTGTCTGTTCCAGGGAGTTCGGGCAAAAGAGTTCCCCGGGTTGTCCAAGCACCTATATATAGTTCCGGGAGGGACCATATGATAGGCTAGCAGAGGGGGGTGTTGTGTGGTTGGACTAAATATGTTGTAATATTTATTACTTGTTTGAGAGCAACATCTGTTTTACTGTGTGCATTTGATAGACAGATAGGATGGTAGGTTAAAGGGGAAGTATAGTATTGTTGAATGCCACTGTTAAATACACCCCTGTTGTTGGTAGCATCCAGGTTGATTACCTGTGGCAGAGTATATAAGGCTGCCAGTGTACATCTTACTCTGCTGTTGGTAGGACCCTGGAGAGCTGCTTACAGCCATGCTCCTCTCATTTCTGCCGTGTCAAACCAGTTTTTGTTGCTCTCATTGTATGTCATTTTTTGTGGGTGAATAAACACCTTGTTGGTTGCACCGTACCACCGCCTCTTTGCTGTGAATCCAGCTGCTAATCGTGTCAAGCCTAGGAAAAATCATTTTATTAAGCATTTTAAGTTTATGACAACCCTACCCAGCTACAGGAATCACTGTGTATTATGGGTAAAGAATGAGTTTTAGTTTTACCCCTTTTCTTTTGCTCTCCTACTTTATCCTCTACCACAACAAATTTCTGACCAATTACGGAAATGAGGGTTTGACAGTTTGGTTTCTGAAGGCAGACACCAATGATTGATGGTGCCGATAACCAATATTTTGCACTTTTTTTGATAACAAACAAATGTCTAAATGCAGCAAAGTAACAACTCGCCAAAGCAAACAGTCTGCAGGTTTGAAATGCTTTTACGGGTCGACAGTTACATCCACACCTCGCTATCTTTTGTTTCTGTCCACTTAATATCCATTTCTTTGTCTTTCTTTCTCTAGTTTTGGAAGCAGAGGAGGGAATGACAAGAGACAGTGGCAGACCACTCCCATTCAACTACTAGACCGCTCAACAAGTTGGTAGGTGACACTCAACCCTTCTCACTTTCTCTCTGTATTTCAATTTCTTTCTCAGTGTCAATTCTTTTTCTCTCTGGATCTCTGTTTAGCGTTTTCTATGTCTGTCACTTATTCCCTCTTTGAAATATCTCTCTCATTTTTCGTGAAATTGTTCTTTCTGCCTCTCTCTCTCTCTCTCTCTCTTTAAAGAGTGGGAAGATTAGCACCAATTTGTCTTGATTAGGTTTCTCTTCTCACAGTTGGAGGAAAAAAGAAAAAAAGACAAAAACCCGCTCTGCAATTTGAACACGTGCAGGGAACAAGTGATTGCAATGAATAAGAAGCGAGCTGGGGAAAAATGAGAGCAAAAATGAACAAGTGAAGGAATGAATTGCCAATTTCTGTTCTCGTCAAGTGCTTTTGGAAGGCAGCTCTTGAGGAAAAGCTGTTTCCGTTGAAGGACGCTGACAGTAGCACGCGTGCGTGTGTGTGTGTGTCGGAGGGGATGGGGGGTTGTTGAGCGTTCAAGCAGAAGCCTGATTGTTCATACTTTTTTTTTATTTATTTTTTTATTTTATTTTTCTACTTCCACAATTGTGGGATTACAATAACAGTTTTGTAGTTTTATATGATTTAGGATTTCTTATTCTACAGCATTAAAATTAAATCCCAACTCCATCATGGTTCAGGAGCTGTTGTTTATCTTCATTTTTAGCATACAGATTTTCAAAACGCTGGTTTCCAAGCGTTCTGCCTGTTTAGTCTTTTGAAGACATTCACCCCGAATGTAATACGATTTGTAACAGTTGTAAAAAAAAATTATTTCATAAAATTTTTTTTTTTTTTAAATTAGGGTTTTCAAAAAAGACGAATCATAATAGCTATAAATTACTTAACATTCTGGGTATGTTGGTAGTTTTCTCGACAGGTTGGATGTGTGGAGTCAAGATTAACTACTTTCTACTCCTTTGGGAGAGGGAGGTACAAGCTTCATACTGCAATTTTGGTGACTAAACTCGACACCAGATTGTGAAAATGTTGTACGGCTGCAGGGAAAAGCAATAGCACTTCTGTGATGACAGCCTTTTTTTTTTTATAAAGGGCTTTATTGATTGAGCCCTTTTTAACACAGCACAATGCATTTCAAAAGGCATATTCAGCTCTGTCAATCAGGGGGAGACACTTTATTCCTCTAAACCTGTATAGACCATACTCTCTACATCACACTCAGGGTGGGAAACTACCTGGAACAGCAAGTACAACCCAGTAATCTCCTGCTGTTGTGTACCAAGAGACACCTCATACAAACAGAATTGGACAAACATTTAGCACTTCACAGATCCCCCACTGATTTGCTTCCTCTTCTCCGTTTCCTATCATTGACTATGTTTACATGGACTGCAATAATCCGACTATTGACCTTATTCTAAATAAGACAATATTTCGATTAAGGTGTTTACATGAGTTGCTTATAGAATATTCCATTCATATTCCCATTTACATGCTACAGAGCATAGTCCGATTAATGACTGAATACGCACACCCACATTACGTCCCTACGTCCTACGTCCAAGTTTCCCTAAGGTGAAACCCTTTCTGTCATGTTGCTACCGTGGTAGGGACAAAATGTTGGGACTTCTTTTTACCGGTGGCAGTCATCTTTTCTTCTATAAACAAGTTGCGCAACACTCGCTGGAAGCTAGAGCATGCGTCGTCAAGCAGTTGGATTGCCGTACGCGTCGCAAAATGCTGCGAAAACTCTGATAGGACGTCATAGTGCGATTAAGGTGTATACATGTCTACAATGCACTTCAATAATGCGACTAAAATCAGAATACTCCACGTCTTAATTTGACTATTGCTTACTCCGACTATGACCTTATTCGGGTTAAGGTAATCAGAAAATGCTGTTTACATGGCAGTGTCTTATTAGAGTATTGTCTTAATCAGGTTAATATCGGAATATTGCAGTCCATGTAAACGTGCTCATTGTTAAATGAATACTTAGGGTATTTTTTGGCTGCTGGTCAGTAAGCAGTTTACAACAATAGTTTGGGCCCTGGCAACTTCTGATGGGCATTTGTTATTATTTTTAACATTTTATCGTAAAAATAATTGATAGATGAATTGAATGAAATGAAATGAATGAAAATAATCATTAGTTGCAGCCCTATTACTAGCTAATTTGATAACTGTTAGGTCTATCTATATCTATATATCTATATATTTAGATATATAGACAATATATGCCAATCTTCCAAGTTCAGTCAGGAACACACTCGTCATTAAGATAAAACCGCACAACTGCACACATGGTTATACAACTGTGAGTTGAGAAAAGAGTGAGTTTCATCAAACAATTGCTGGAGTGCTGAACCAAAAAAACAACTAGGGCTATTCAAAAAGAAATCTCAAAAGAGACATGGAACATGTCCAAAAATAAATTGTATGACAGAGTACTTATTTAATCCAAGCAGCATGCTAAAGATTCAGTGTGGAGCGGAATCAAAGTATTCTGCAGTCACTATAAGTCTACTTTTTCTGTCATGCACAGTGAAAAGTCAGACATCACTGACCACTTGAGGACGGCCAAGCACAAGAGATGGCTTGAGGCAGGCAGCAGTAGTGTCGCTAGCTTCTTTTGGTCCATGGACAGCAGTACAGGTTTAATTTGGTAATTCTACAATGAGCGTTTCACAAACAATCATTAAAGATTTGAATGTCCATTTTGTATTACAGGTGCTTCAGTGATTTTTGGTGCATTTAATAGTATTTTGTTGTCTCATTCATTGCAATATAAGCTCCTAAAACGTAGACGACAAGATTACTTTAATAATGTGTTACAACTGTCAGCGCTTCACAAACTTCAGTGTGAATTATGCATGTGCATGGTTGTGTATGTGCATATGTATGACCACAACACCTAGTTTGAGATTGTGAAAATGTGGTCAAACCCCCAAAACAGTGCACCACCAAACGACTGCAACCTGATACTGAACGTACCTAGCCCATGTGTAGCTACAGCATGTTACAGTTACCCTTAAATGTTTCCAATGCCCCTCTCATTTGAGGCATGTAGGCTGAGCAGCATGCTAAATGTCCTCAAAGGAGCATACGGCAAGATACGCGCATGCAGTATTTTGATTTAAGGGAAATATTCTATGCCACTAAATGTACCTAGCCTATGTGTAGCAACACAACATATTGAAAATTGTGAATTGTGAATACTGATACCTTAGCACATGGTGTATGTGCTACACAGACATTTTGTAGTTGAAATGTATTGGGCTGCAGTAACCTAAAAGGTAAGAGAAGTGGCCTTGAGAAGATCACTGGTTTGAATTCTCTGACTGGCTTGGAAAACGTGGGGAAGGTTGGGAACCTGAATGATACGATAGAGAGGTATTCCAAGAATCAGAAGGAGCAACAGCAAAAACAATGAGCTCTTGAAAGAAATACACAGTTGCATAGTGTTGGAGAGAGAAAACAAAGAAGGAAGAAAAAAAAAGAAAGAAAAAGATAAAGAAGGAAAAATGACTAAGAAGGACAAAGGAACAAACTGATCACCTGGAAAAGAAAAGGAAACAATTTCCCTTAAAGAAATCTTCAAATTTCTTTGAAAGAAAATACCAGCTAACCAGCAGAGCAGCTAATGACCTCTGTTGCTACGTGGTTACTAAGGAGCTGAGAGAGCTGAAACAAGTAGCAACAGAGAGGACTATAAGGCCAGAAATGGAAAAAATAAAGAAGAGGCAGAAAAACATCAAAATAACACATTTATGTACTTTGCAGTGGATACTATAACTGTATTAAACCTGCAATAAGCGATATCACACCTTATAACCAGTCCTGAAACTAATGTGTGCTATGTTTAGATTTCACTGAGACATAATGATATAAACCAATATCTACACACATGGGCCAGCTGTGTTGCTGTTTTCACCTCTTTTCTAAAGCTTATTGTCAATGAAGCTCCTCCCGGGCCATTCAGTAGCTTTTAATTCTTTTAAAACTAGCTTGGCTCTCCAAAAGCGGCTCTCACCCACTCCCATTCCTGAAAAAAATTCTCATAATGGCGGAATCGATGAAGTGAGCGAGTAAACTTGTTGAACTAGTAAACTTGCTGGCGACACTTCTCCTTACGTACGTTTATCTTAGCTATTAGCCTTTACACGGTGGTTTGCAATGTTTGTCCTTATTAGACCTCAGTAGTGCAGTGGCTTTGCTGTGCGTTATTTACAAATGTGTTGTGGTTTCCGTCACCCTCTAGTGGTCAGAAAATGTCAACATTTATGACAACAGAACAGTGATGGTCCAAGGCCCTGAAACCAGTCTTGAACAATTTAAAAAAGATTTTGTTCAACTTAGTTCAACCTAAAGTCTCGTGAGAGAGAACTAGGGTTAGGTTTAGGTTTAGGGTTAGGTTTATGGGTTATATGCCGAAACTCTCCCCGCCCTGCCCAACGGCGGAATCATTGAACTAAGAGAGAGTAAACTACAAGACAGCAATGCAGTTCAGCAACTGAGGAGGGAGATGAGAGCACTCCAAGAGGAACATGGGCTTTCTCAATATGCATTGTTGCGTGTCCTTGTGTCCTCCATGATATATTTAACATAATAGCTAGCCGCTGAAACACGATTCCAAACAACCTGACAGTGCAGAAAATCAGATCTATAACAAATCTTCCAGTGTTGCAAGGCTGAAAAAAACAATCAAAAACCATTTGAATTGGAAACAATAAAAAGAGAGATGGCTTGATGAAGACTGCACACTTTTAAGGAAAATTATAAAAGACCTGCCAAACCAAAAACATCATCATCCACATAACGGGGATACTCAAGGTAAATATTGTGACACACAGAGAAACAGACAGACAGAAAAAAACTAAAGTATCAAGAAGCCATTTTTAGAGAAATAGAAGAATCAATCAATGAAAATATATTTTGGGCTTGAACAAAACAAAAAAATAGCCATACAAGATGGCGATATATGGAGAAATCATTTTGAAATATTTTATAAAACAACACTGCCAGAGGATATTACTCATATCCAGAAGTCTATACAAGATAAATTAAAATCATTGGATCATAAAGAATAATGAAATTCCACTTGATTTCAACATTACCAAAGAAGAATCAATGGAAAAACTGAAAAATTTAAAACCAGAGAAATTATGTGACAACATTAGTAATGAAATGCTGATGCATAGTACACTATTAACTTAGCTGGTTAAATAAAGGTTAAATAAATAAAAATATATAAACTCCAGGACACCTTGCTGCAGCTTTTCAATCTGGTAGTACAGATTGACTGTTTTCCTGACGGTTGGAATAAAGGAATAATCTCCCCCATATATAAGGCTCATAACAAACTTGATCCTGAAAACTATAGAGGAATACTGTGTATATATGAGTAGCAATTTAGGGAAGGTTTTCTGTTGAGTACTCAATTCACATATTCAGTCTTATCTCAGTGAGCATAACACTCTCAGCAAAAAGCAAATTGGCTTTCTACCAAAGCATAGAACAACCAACCATATTTTTACTCTTAACACATTAGTAAATACACCTGTGCATCAGAAAAAAAGCTGTAAAATGTTTTATTGATTTTAAAATGCATTTGACTCCATTTGGCATGAGGGCTTATTCTATAAAGTTTTTCAAAGTGGTATAGGAGGCAAAACTCTTGATCTTATTAAATCCATGTACTTTAATAAGTGCAGTGTAAAAATCAAAGAAAAGTGAACAGATTATTTTAAACAAGGACGTGGTGTGAAACAAGGCTGCAGTTTGAGTCCAACACTCTTCAACCTCTATATTAATGAACTAGCCACATTGTTGGACCAGACTGCAGCCCCTGGACTTTCCCTGGGAAATACAGAAGTTAAATTCCTCCTGTATGCAGACGACCCAGTCCTACTGTCTCCTATAGAGCCAGGACTACATAATTGATCAGCTCTGGGAATATTGCCATGACTCGGCTCTGAACACAAACCAAAATCATAAACAAACATAAACAAACAAAAATCATGATATTCCAAAAACAGGCAAGAAAATCGATACTCTTCCGATACTAACCCAATTATAGATCACCGTCCATGGTACAACTACCTTGGGTTAAAAATCAGAGCCTCTGGTAACTTGGATTCAACAACCTATGCACTAAATGAGAAAGCCTATAAATATCCACAAAATTAGGAAGAAGATCTCAAACACCATGTTAAAATTTGGCTGAAGATATTTGACAGTGTAATCCTGCCCTTCGCTCTATATGGCAGTGAGATCTGGGGCCCAGTGAGCCATCTTGACCCTAATAAATGGGACAAAAATCCCGTGGAGATACTCCACTTAGAACTTTATATACTAAATGTACACCAAATTACAACAAGCGATGGCTACAGAGCAGTTTGGCAGGTACCCCTTATTAATCAATGTCCAAAAAAGAGCCCCCAAATTCACTGCAATTTCACGCAGTTTTGTCCCGAGCGTTAAGACTGTCCCAGTCCCCTGTGTCAGCTGGCTCTGAAACACAGTAACACCTTGGTTCAGAACAGCACTGCTTACCGAACGCCAATCAGAATCATCCAAATTGTTCAACAAATCTGGAACATTGGCATAACCAAACAAAATCACAAAACAAACTTCAATGTTACCTGGAGAACAGAGAACACAGAATACCAATTGGCTGATTATCTTCACTGTCAAAGATAGCAAACAGAGACAAATCCTGACCAAATACAGGCTCAGTGACCACCAATTGGCTAATGAAAAAGGAAGACAGAAAAAGACTCTGTGGTCACTGCATGACAGGGGAGGTTGAGACAGAGATGCACCTCCTCTTCCGCTGTGAAAAATGTTCCTGTCTGAGGGAAACAAGTCTGAAATTGTGAACAGTGGCCACATTTCCTAATTTAAGTATTGAGAGAAAATTTGTAAATCTTTATGGGTGAAGGGACCTAGATTTTACCTCTTGCACCCCATTGCTTATGTTCGTTTTTACTGTTACGTTCTTGTGTTTATGCAGCACTTGTATTGTATATAATATATTTTTATTTTTCTCTTTCCACATTCATACCAATAAAGCTCGCTAAATTGAAATTGAATGGTTAACCCCCCCTCCCCTTTAAAGAACAAAAACATATCAAAAAGCTCTTGCGCAAGGCACTGAATCCCTAGCAGCTTATGTGTTCACCATGCTCATTTGTTCAAGAAAAAATATGTTTTGAGAGTTAGAATGCGAGAGAGAATAGGAGAGAAAAAAAAATAAGTTATCAAGGCCTTCTAATAAAATCAAATATTTATTTTCAGAGTAGAACCACAGAAACAGAAGACCTAGAGAGAGAGAATAGATAGATTTTATACCTGTATGTGTGTTTATGTGTGTATGAATGTGTGTGCATGTACATACTGTATGCATATGCAGATTTACATATACACAAGCATACAAATGTATTCAAGTTTTTTTTGTTTTGTTTTAAGACTGCTGCTTTTAGTCCAAAATTATTTTTATTTGTGTATGTATTGCAATAATGCAATAATATGTATAATAATGCAAAAATAACTGTAAAAATGCTATTATCATTGCTATTCACCAATATTCAATGTAAAGAAGCATAAAAGCTCATTGAATTGAATTGAATTTATAGAGACAGAGATGCAGAGAGAGAGAGAGAGAGGTGAAGTGTGGGTGTGGTTTGTTATGACTGTTTCCCTCTTTCATATATTTCATTTTTTCTCCTTGTACTCAGGAATGTATTTCCAAAAAAGTCATTATTCTGGTGTGTGTGTGTGTGTGTGTGTGTGTGTGTATGTGTGTGTGTGTGTGTGTGTGTGTGTGTGTGTAAAAATTCCTTCTTACCAAATATCCCCAGTTAAGTGAATGAGTCTTTTCTGTTCTCTGCCTTGGCTTTGAGAGCACCATCTCTCTCTCTCTCTCTCTCTCTCTCTCTCTCTCTCTCTCTCTCTCTCTCTCTCTCTCTCTCTCTCTCCCCCCACTCTGTTGATCTTTTCAGTGGCGATAAGAGCAAAAGGCCTCTGCCAGAGTAAACACACCCCAACTCTCTCTCTCTCTCTCTCTCTTTGTCTGTGTCTCTCTCTCCCCACCCCACACACACTCCCAAACACTAACACACACACACACACACACACACACACACACACACTAGTGGCAGCAGGGGCTGGTCAGGGTTATCCAATAAAGCTCAAGCCTAAACAGAGAGTGGGAAAGGAAGGATGAAAGAGGGAAAGACATATATAAATATGGAATAACTTGAAATTTGCTTACTTGCCGTCCCATCCATGCATGTCAACTAGAACATAGATGCATATAGAGAGTACCTGTTCTACATTTTAGCCCACTGATCCACTTACATCCCTATTATAACACCCTGCTACGAGAAGTAATCCATGGAAAAAACAATCATTTTTTTCACAGACTGTCTCAGAGAGGTGTGTATTTCAACATAATGATGTAAATATTTGTACAAAATGTATTAATTCAGTCGGTTTTGTTCTGGAATACATTAATTTATTCATCTCAATCTGCAGCAGGTGGTTAATGTTGAAAAGTGCAAAAAAAAACACAAGTCCATGTGGATGTATGTTGCATATAATTCAGTTGCTTTGTACTGAAACACTCCGGCTCATTAAGCGGCGACCTCTCAGGCATTAGGGACTCGCTGCAATACTACACATCATTAATTACGCAGGGAAATAACGGCGCCTACACACACCAACATGCGCCCACACACACATGCAAGATCGCACACACACACACACTCGCGCATGTACAGATGCAAGCGAAAACGCATCAATACACACTCGCAGAAGCACTCGCTGCAAATGGTCACTTTATTGTAGGTGTGTGTGTGTTTGTTTTTTGCGTGTCTACTTCTAATTTTTTTTTAAAGTAAGTGAAAAGTTTTAATTAGAATGAATCAAGCCTGTGGATTAAGAATCATATGAGTTTGACTGCAGTTGTATAGTCAATCCAAATTAATTAGGGTGGATGTTATACGCGATAATAAAGTACACAACCTATTTTGAAAGTAGACAACCTCTGCTGTCTTTAACTATGAAAGTATACTACCTCTACTACCTTGAAGTATGAGAATACACAACCTCCAACTGTCAGTACTAAGGGTTTACAGCAAAAGAGGCATAAGTGACCTTTTTGTAATTGTACAGCACCACAAAAAACAAACAAACAAAAACAAAGCTTTAAATGCATCTAAATTGCATCTTTTTTTATTCAAAACATAGGAACCATTCATACTTTTACAGAAATTACAATTTTACAGAGATTTTACAGAGATTATGCAGAAAATTGATATTCCATTGAAAGCTATTGAGTGCAGTTACGCCCTCTTTGCTCACATTTAATCTTTTATCATTTTCACAGCAAGTTATTTTATTTGTGTCTTTTTTTATTCAAGTTGTTATTCTATTTGTTGTTCTTTTATTTTTGTATATGGTTACCAATGTGTTCTTTTGATCATCAGATAGAGCTCAGCAGGAGCTTTCTAGTCATATCTAACAGTCATTTTTGACCAAACTGTCACATTTCCCTATCACACCAAACCCTTGATTTAATTAGTTTTGTATGCTGCTTTTCAAATAATGCTACCATGCACTAAACATGCACCGTGCGCTAAAGCGTTAGCATGCACCATAGGGAACTAAATAAATCCTGGACACACAGAAGTCAAGCTAAGCTATTAGCAACCTTCTTGCACAATAGCAAGCTTATTTGATAACAAAAAAAATACATTATTAAATGACAAAATTAAAAAAAACATACATATTCCTTTAAGAAGTACACATTAGAATCATTTGTTCACCGTGAAAGAATATAACAATTTACAGTTAGCAGGTTGCCGTAATAAGATCAGATGATATTTGACAGTCGAGATGGATTCATACATGAGATAATGTCATATGTGTAGTTTATTTTACAGTTAGGGTGTTTGTGTAATAAGCCCACACACCCTCAATGGCTCTCTGTGTGCCACTACCCAAAACCATTTACTAAATTAATGGTGTCAGCGAAAGCACTGTGTGTGTGTGTGTGTGTGTGTGTGTGTGTGTTTTTGTTTGTTCTTGCATGCAGTTGCATGCGTGTTCATTGCGATAAGGGCAGTTTAAATGTTAAATGTTCATGAAGTGGCTGCATTGTCAGTTTCACTGTAACTAAATCACTTTGCAATCTCCCTCCCTGGCATACACTGGCAATTGTGTGTGTGTGTGTGTGTGTGCGTGCGTGTGCGTGTGTGTGTGTGTGTGTGTGTGTGTATGTGGCTGTTATGGCCAGTGCTAATATAATTTTGTTGTGGACACATTAGAACTATGCAGTTCTCTCTCAATCACCCTTCTTCTCTGTCTCTCAACCACTGTTTTCCTGTCTCTCTTTCTGTTTCTCTCACTCACTCACTCACTCACTCACTCTGTCTCTCTGTTGTTTAGCAGCTAATCTATCAATCTATTCCAAGGAGGAGTTACAGCAGATTTAATCCTAATCTCAGCTCGCCCACTATTTAAGTGTCACACAACATTCAGTGGCTCTCTTAATCCCTATATATATGTTGAGAGAGAGAGGGTTGGCACGTGTGAGAGAGAGAGAGTGAGTGAGAGAGAGAGAGAGAGAGAGAGGAGGGAGTGATAAATGGAAGATTAATAAGACATGGGACTCAAGTGTGAAAGAAATGTGAGGAAATAATGCAGCACACACACACATGCAAATATTGTACACTCAGTAATACATAGCAGTGTACTGACCTTGTCACAACTACATGGTTTTCTAGTCAAGAACAGCCCTATAGAACACACTCACACACACACACACACACACACACACACACACACAGGCGGCTGTTGTTAGTGAGGGGTTCGGACTTACTGTCCCCCTCTATTATAAATTATTTGATAGCTGGTGACATGATATTATGGTCAAAAAATGATTGTAACTCCAGCACTTAAAACACATGCAAATTGTCCGCCCACATCATAGATGGTTTGTAGAGTCGACCCACAGGGCAAAATCAATGTTTATTTTCTCAGGGGCCAGAAAGCAAGCTGTTTCCCTCTCAAGCTGTGGTGGTTATTTTCCCCCTGTAGTGAGGATGATGATAAGGCTCCGACTACTTAGCCTCTCCAGAGGCTCCAGTGTCCACTTCGCTGTATCCTACCAGCCATGGACTCTGCTCAGACATCTGCCGTCTCATGTAGAGGATTGCCTCGATATATAACCGTGTATAGAGCTGGGTGACCAGGGAAACTCAGGCGATGTGTGGACGGTCAACAAGCTCGTCGGCTGAGAAAAGTTGGCCACAGCTGAACTTTTCACCATCATCGGCTGTCAACACGCAACTAACTAACTTAACTGTTAACTGTTAAAACAATACCAGAGCAACAAAAAATACATCATTTGCCTGTTCAAAGATTTGTAGCTGCAGACCCCTACATAGATACAAATGGAGCCAGTCGTAGAGTCAAGTTAGTTTTTGGCCTGCCTTCTTTTTGTCCTCATTGCTGTTAGTTACACACCATATTTCAAAAACCACCAGCCTGAGTTGGGTTAGGAATGCACCATTCAGGTTTTTTGGGGCTGATTCTGATTACGGATTTTGTAACAGTGCGAGGAGCTTATCATTGATTTGATCGGCAAATGAAATGACACATTTTACCCGGACTTCCTGCATGTACACAGCAAGCATAAACTATAAAACCAACTAACCATGTAGTTGTTACATGTTAGTGTGCACTTGATGCTCTCATATATTAGACTGTTTATAATAATATAGTATAAATGTGTTTTTTTTTTGTGTATTTCTTTGTGGTGTACTGTCAACCGCTTTTGTGATCAAACATTTGAAATCTTTGAAGCAGTATTTCTTCTTGGCTTGTCTTAGCTACTAGCATCAGATTTTTTCATGCACTAAACAAGTTTCTCCTTGAATTCTATCACCTTTTTGAATTAGAAATTAAGACCCCCCCTCAAAAAAACAAAAAAAAGCCATCCAACAGACATCCGTTTCCCACATAATGGAGATTTTAACTGTATTGCTTCATTCACAGGGGACAGCTTATTTATTATGGGCTTGTTTTCCCCTGTGCAATAGGAATAAGGTCGACATCTGTATCAAAGCTTTGTTTTTCTCCGTTCATGTCGGGTTTTATTGTGTCTGCTCTCATCCATGACTATGGTGGCATTGGCTACAAATCCACAGAGGTACTTGTGGAGTGCCTCTTGATTCCTTTTAACATTTCAAAGTTATCAGTTCTAAACTATTTCACAGTCTGTTGACAGCAGAGACAGGCATATATGTTACAGTTATCACATCTAACAGCGCAGGCTAACAGCAATACAAAACAGATTTGGTTTGCATGGTTGGATGGGGATTTGTGATTGGAGGAAGAGGGTTTACTGTGTTGTTTTTCCTGCTTAGTTCCACCTCTCTGGTTGTACCTATAGTAACCGAGGTCAGATGCTCTCTCTCTATCCAAACTGTGTTTCTCTGCTCAGGTCCACATTTGTTGTCGGTCTCCTGCCATCCATGACCGTGCTGAGATTGGCTGTATGTGGACCAATACAAAGCAATGGCTAGGATTAGATAATGTCATGCTGACCATGGTCACTGTATACAGTATGTCAGTCTACGTGTGTGTGTGTGTGTGTGGTTAGAATTGAAAAACGAATGTAGATAAATCAAGAAAAACTCAACTCCACCCAGCGGGGGAGAGTGGGGTCTAGTAAACCCAACTAGAGGGAAAAGTGGGTCTATTGAACCCAACTACAGGGGAGACCCAGTCTCTCTCTCTCTCTCTCTCTCTCTCTCTCTCTCTTTCTCTCTCTCTCTCTCTCTCTCTCACACACACACACACATTATGCCCATTCTCTCTTTCTTGTCCAGCTGTTGATACCAGGACAGGAACGGGCTGAGTGTAAAGGACAAAAGTGTAAGGAGAGCTGGTCAACATTTGTAAAATGATACATATTTGCATCTGTGACCTAGAAATCAAAACCCCTTCTTGCCTTTAAACATGCATCTGAGTAAGCTGCTCCCTGTCACAAACAATGAAATGTGGGATGTGCAGATTTAATTAGGGATGCACCAGTTGGGTTTTTGGGGCTGATTACAACTACCAATTTTGTAGCATAAACCTAACATCTAGCACAACAGATTATTTTTATGGCTGCAGGACATTGCTGCCTAACCATGTTGAATAAGTCAAACGGCCTCTTTCCGTTTTGGTTGAGGCCACATAGAATAAAAGCAACACATATAATAAACCAATTTCCATCATGATGGTCTCATTTTTATACAGCCATTACACTATGCTAATGAAATACTAATATGCTCAGGAGCATGTATAACCAATGCAGTGTCCTATAGTGTGACCAGGCAGATGAAACGGTGATTAACCAATCACCAATGACCTATTTAGAATATCTATTGGACAATTATGATGGATGGCCGATCAGCGGATCCCTAATTTTAAAAATTGAACAGTTTGCATGATAGACGTCTGCAGTGACTACATGATATATATACACTGTTCAGTATGAAATATTGGGGCCTCAGTGGTTTCAATGGCAGAAGTGTTGAAGTCTCTGCTCCTTATCCAGGTTTACACTGACCAAGGAGGATAGTGGAGAAGAGAGGGTTTTATCCACATCCATAATCTCCTCACAGCAGCCAAAGAGAAATGTCTTCTCACTCCCTTCCTTTCTCACTCTCTCCCTTTCTCTCTCCATCTCTTTCTCCCACTCTACATTTATATTTTACATCTGAGGCATTTAGTCGATGCTCTGATCCAGGCATTTATGTGGCACTCTTATCCAGAAAGTTGAATAAGCTTTCTAGATCACCAAAATTACAAGCAGCCAATAGTAAGTGCGCCTAAAATGCTTCTGTATAATAGAGAAGTGTCACGTAAAAAAATATGAGACAAGCAGACACGGTCATGTATTATTCCTCTGTCTCTTTGTCGCTCATTCCACCTCATCTATTCTCCCATAAAATTGCCCCATTCTTATTCCCTCCTCTGCAGAAATGCATCAGTTCAATTGTGTGGTTTCTCTAGCAGTGAGAGGGTGGGACTCATTGAACCCAGGTAGGGGGGGGCAGCGGGTGGCATTTGGTGGTGGAGAGAGGGGTCTGGTAGCCCTTACTACAGTCAAGAGCAAGGGGTTACTGAACCCAGGTAGGGGACCGCTCCCTCAATGTTGAATTGAATATAACAGGATTATTTAATAGAACTTTTATCCCCCAAAGAGAACTTAAGCTGCAGAGAAAGAAACACAACTAATGGCTGCAGCAAAACAAGTACAAATAACTGACAAATCACACATATTTTCAGAAATCTGTACAAATCTAGCACTTCGAAACAAATCAGCTTTTCGGGAACTTAGAAAATTGAGGAACTGACAGGAACTGTCTATGTAGCGTAGCTTTATCTATCTTCCTCCCTCCCTCCTCTGTTCTCTCTCTCTTCTCTGTCCAACCTGTCACTTCCAGTCGCTGTCTCTCTCCGTCTCACTCCCATTAATTCACATTTCTTTCTAGCCGCGGCTCCACTGAGGAGCTCAGAGAACAATCTTTCCACCTACTTCACACCGCTTGTATTGAATCGTTTCGGTATATTCCATATCGCATGTAGAATTGTATGTCATTATTTTGGCCTATTTTCATATTGTACATATTCTGCATTCATTCTTTCATTGCTTCAGTAAAATGTACTTGCTATTATCCTGTCACTCCCCTAGCGCTGTAATCCATGCTTTTGCTCATACTTTTCACTTTTGCATTCTACTTCGTTACAAAATTGGGTAACGCTTTATTTTCTGGGTCCGCAATTTCCCAATTTTTCTCAAAAGAAAGAGTTCAATGGTAGCTGGTAAGTACCTGGTAATTTTTCCATGACAGAACCATGAAATTATTAAGTAGTTATATACAGAATTAGAAATTAGAGGAAGGAATTCAACAAATAACTACATTATATAATGATATGAATAATGACTCGGGTTACCGAATTGACCTCTGCCTATTATTTTTCCAGTAAATAGTTTATAGTTTTGCAGTTCTTTCCAGGAAATTCTTTTCAAAATTGACAGTATGTTATTGACTCCACCAGACTGCTTACATTTTCTATATAACTACTACATCATCTCATGGTTCTTTCCAGGAAACTTCCCAAGAAATTAACAGTTCCTTTCTAGGAAATTGTTAGGAAATTGTGGACCCAGAAAATAAAGCATTACCCAAAATTGTTGGTTATGTATGTTTATGTAACCCCCCATTTGCTATATTGTTGTTTACATTATTTTTTCCTGTATATTTTTCTGTATATTCAACCTATTGTGTCTGTACGAGTGTCTTGAAACTCGAATGGGTGGGAGTTTTTGTTCCAAGACAGTCTCATTGCTGCATTATGGACAAACCAACCAAACTACAAGGAAAGTACATTTCAAATTAACTGCTCTGAACCAGCTAGGTGGGAAACACCCCCCCACCCACACACCCCTCTCTCTCTCTCTCTCTCTCTTTCTACCCTGTCACTTCCACTCTCCGTCTCCCTCCATCTTCCCCTCCGACCGAATCCCTCCCTCCACACCTCCTGCTGTTCCATTCATATTCTCAGTCCTTCCCAGTCATCCCCTGATCATTCTCTCTTCTTCATATATTATTCCCTCCATAGGCTTTCCTCCATAAATGCAACAATTCAATTCCCCATTGCCCCCTTCTTCGTCTTCTCTGCTCCGGGCGCGGGGGAGGGGAGGGTCCCGTGAACCCAGGTAGGGGGGAGAACAGGGGTCATTGCCGTCGCGTCGGCAGTGCTGTCGGGTCGGGGGGGTTCGGGTGGAGAGTGGGGTGGGTCACTGAACCCAGGTAGGGGGTAACTACACCCCTCTGGGGGTGACAGAGGAGGAGAGAGAACGGGGTGGTGTGGGGAGGGGGGTGTGTGACTACACTCTCTCTCTCTATCCTAATCTCTATCTGCCTCTCTCTCTCATTTCCCTCCACCATATCACTTCCACTCTTGTTCCCCTCCATCTCTCTCCATGTTAAAATCCCTCCTTCCATACCTCCTGCCGCTCCATTCACATGTTCCCTCCGTCTCCTCTCTCCTCCTTCAATGCTGCGATTCACAGCCTCAACAATAGACATCTTTTTTTTATCGCACTCTTTCTCTCTCTTTCTATGTATCATTTTCTCTGTGTCCCGGCGTCTATAAAAACATCTGTTCGCGAACTAAAGAAACGCTCACGCTGCATATTGAATTATTAAATAGATCAGAATTGAGGCAACAACAGTATCAATTTTCGCTAATTTATTCCTTCAGCTTCTCTGAGAAAAGAGAGAAAGAGAAATGCTTTTTTCCCCCTGAAAATATCTATTGAGAAACTTAAAAATAAGCAGGTTTTGCTTATCGGCTCAATTGCCATTCTCTCTATCTCCAACCTTTGACTGAGCTAGGAAGGAAAGAGAAAGTATTGGAAAAACAAAGGCAGAGATAGAGATGAAAATCCTCCAGTGTTCAAATTAAATGTGGTTGATTATCATTCTCTCTGATTGTGTCTCTCTCTTTGTTCAACCCCATACTGCGCTAGAGAGACAGGCAAAATAATGATAGAGTGAGATTCAGACAGAGTGAGAGAGAGAGAAGAGAATGAGTGAGAGAAGGTGAGAGAAGAGGAGGAGGAAGACAAACTCAGACAGGCAGAGAAAGAGACTCCAGACAACAAATTACATGAAATTCCTCCCGTATTTATTTTTTAAACTTCATCGCCTTCTTTTGATATTCAACATCAATGGTTAATGTTATTTTTTTTATTTCATCTCCATTCCTCTGGACTCTTCACCTCATTAGGCAAGGCAAGACAAACATGAGTCATTAACAGGGAAGCAACTAAAGAAAGAACAAGCTGGACTTTGGTGCTATAAATAGTCAGCAGCTTACTGATAAACGCTGAGGAATCATTTGAATATTCTCCGCGCAGGAACAACGGAAAAACACCTGCTTTTACTTTGACGGGGATCCTCAAATGAAGTCTCAGTTTGTTTGACATTTACAGGCGTCGCCCCTGTCATATTTTCTGTTTCCCTAGATTTGTTTCTTCTCCCTTGATCAGTTTTGCACAGGCGAGCGCGTGGCCATCATTTCACGGTCAATTTTCATTTGTTGAGTTGTCAGATGGGATGCTATTTTAAGCAGCAGGCCAATTAATATGCTTGCGACATTGGAGATATTGACAATGTTTATTTGTACCCCGTAAGCTAATCATAACCTTTACTACTGGGGATGATTTGACATTTAAAATCACAACAGATTTATTTTAGCAAAGGTATAATGAATGCATAAGGAAGTTAGCTTGTTGAAATGTGCAGACATTCACCTGCACAGTCACACAAAGTCGCAGTGACACCTGGTACGAGGATATACAGGAGCACACATAGGGCAAGATAAACAGTGCTACATTAGGCTAAACATGGACTTACCACAATATAAAGTATATGTACAGTATTCAATGTATATTCAGATCAATACAATGAATGTCAGAAGCAGCACTGAAACAAGGTGAAAGCAGCTTCCAGAGAAGTTGTATTTCGGGTCTAGTGGTGCAGCAGTGGTTCTAAATACTGAGGAGAGGGAAACATAATGAGGGAAATAGTATGAATAAACTTCGAGACCATAAGGCTAAAAGGCAAGCTTTCCCAACCTGGGTGTCAGGAACCCCCGTGGGGTCTCCTGATGTGCAATTGGGGTCCATTGAAAAATACTCTTATCAAACGAAAAAGACTAATAATATTGCATGCTTACTTTGAATTAGACAAAAAGTACTTCCAACCACTTTGCAAGTGAACAAAAGCCAATGTGAAAGTCTTGCAGCCTCTCCTTCGTCAGATGTCAATGACCTGCTCACAGTGAAAGGCTTTTACACTCCGTCACCACGTCAACAGTGTGATGTAAAAGATGGTAATGTTGAGGATGCATGAGTTTTCTAACCTAAATGTGAGGTTCAGCCAATTTCATTAAAGATACATTAAATTTGAGTTATGGTGGCCTATAATTGACAGGAAAAAAAGTCAAATTTTTATACTACAGAAGAGTAAGCTAGCTAATTAGAGCAGAGAGCCAACAGAAACGTGTAATGAAGAGGTAATATACCTTCATGCTAAATTTTGGAATAATAATACTGCTTTGTCATTTTTCGGCTTGAGGACGAGGCTTTTTAGCCTTCGTCGATGAAACGTGTTGCGACGCCGGTCGCTCGTAGCACCGTCCTCCATCGCTGAGCAGTTGAAAATGCCAGTAGGTGCTGGGGGGGTGTAGGAATGTCTTGAAACTCCAATGAGTGGGGAGCTTTTGTTCCAAAATAAAGTACAGGCAAGAAAGTGAGTTTTGAAAGCCAGAAAACTCATCACCTTGCTAAGTAATCGTTGAGTCATTGGTATTTAAGACCCCATGAAATGGCATCTTTACTTCCTGGATTTGATGCATTTCCTGTTGAAACAGGATGTTGGGGCGGGACATAACGCAGTGAGGGATCATTCAAAAGTCTAAATGAGTCAGGAGGGGCGGGATTGTTAAAAAATCTGACGGTTTTATGGTTAGAAATGTATATTTACGCCTACTAGTGCAGCATGAGGTCACCATTAAAGATACTTTGATTTCCAGGAAGTAAAATAACAGGAGTTCATTTCATGGGGACTTTAAGCAACAAGCCTATCAACCCCCACACACACATTATGGTCATTTTGTGCTATGGAGCAGTGAAAACCTTACTTATTGCACCTTTAAAGTTTCATCTAATGAGGTCACCTACCAAAAGGTCGGGGTGCTGATAGGTTTGGATACTGTAGTTCTGATTCGGTGATCTTTATGCCAATGGAAGTTTTTTTAGGCTGAGATACCCTCTGTGTCTAGAAAACCTATAGGAAATGAAGAGATAGGCTAACTCAGTTTGGTGATTTATATACGAAACCCACTTTGAGCACAGTCATTCTTCACATCCTCTACAAGGAAGAAAGAAGCACCGATCCTTCATGTTCATCTGAAAAAAGAACAAAATAAATAAAAACAAGTAGCTCGGTTTGGCATGAAACCCAGTTCATTAAAAGTCTGTTAATGTTTTCTCTAAAGGTATTTTGTTTTACAGATGTGGCTTTAGCTAGGTATTCTTCCTAGGTCTCTGGAGATTCTGCCACATATGCAAATGGTCCATTTTAGCCTGGGAGGGATATGCTTTATGATAATAATAGAATACACACACACAGACACACACACACACATACACACGCGGTGATCTGCATTACAGAAAAGTAATGGGGATTTCAAACAGATAAATAGATGGAATTATTCAAGTTTATTTCTGGCCTGAAACCCAAGAAAATATAGAACAGCCCTGAAGTTGCCCCCTTCTCTCTCTCTCTCTCTCTCTCTCTCTCTCTCTCTCTCTCTCTCTCTCTCTCTCTCTCTCTCTCTCGCTCTCTCTCTCTCTCTCTCTCTCTCTCTCTCTCTGTGTTTACTTCTCTAACCATCTCTCTCTCAAAAGGCAACCAACCAGTTTGTCTTTTGATGTCCACACCAGCTAAAAGGTGTAAGTCTTCTACCTGATTTTATCGGTATGTGTCAGTCAAGCTGTTGATGGGTGCCTCCGTCGCCGTATCGGGTAACAGCTCAGCCTAAACAGCCATCCGTGTCGGCCAATCAGATCTCTCAGGAGAGAGGCAGGAAGTCGATCTCTGACCTCACCTGCCAATCACAAAGGTATCCGACTCGGTATTTGCGGTGTGTGTGATAAAGTTGTATAGGTGTATGAATGCCTTTGTGTACGCTTGCTTCTGTATGGGTGAGACAGAAAGAGTTATCGAGGTTTGTGTGTGTGTGTGTGTGTGTGTGTGTGTGTGTGTGTGTGTGTGTGTGTCAAAAAGCATAGAAATGCAAGAACCTATGCAGCCCGCCTCCAGCACTGTTTATTTAAACTGATAGGAAGCCATTCACTGGGACCATTAACCATTACAATGACGCAAATACTTCAGGGAAAAGTTTACACCTTATACACACACACACACACACACACTCTTGGGTAAGATTCGAGGAAGAGTTTGGGCAAGTTGTTTTTTAGGGTTAGAGGATAGAGAATGAATGTAAGTCAATCGCGAGTCTTTACCAGCACAGTAATACATGTTTATAAGCTGAAGTCAAGATGGATTTTCACAAATTTCCACGTCAGATTCTCAACTTATCCTCTAGTCTAAACAAAGGGAAACCACACAGAATCAGATTGTTTCTCTGTTTAGACGGCAATGGAAACCTCAGATCTGAACCACAAGGGTTAAAAATCAGACGTCAACGTCAAATTGCGACTTTTCAGCTGACTTATATTTACTGATGGCAGATGTTTCCTCCCCGTAGGAAAACAATTACCTTCACGTGAGTCACTTTTCCTCCAGACACTTGTCATATCATGAGACTCTTGAAAGGGTCTGATGTGATATTCTACATCAGACCGTTCGTGGCTGTGATTATCTTCGACTGAATCACAGCCGTGCTGATATACAGTACAACAGCACTCCCTCTCGTGTGATATTGCTTAATTAGAATATACTCATATTCAGAGCAAGTGTCTAAACGCAATGGTAGAATAAGCTTAAATTAATCAATTACATCTGTAACATTACACTGCAGCCAATAATTAGTGCAAGGGATTTAAATATAATTACAAAAATAAACATTCCTTCATTCCAAGTATTTGAAGCATGTTTAAATCTGTCTAAGTGTAGTTACACTTTACATGATAATACAGCAAATGTAACAATCCCTTATGCCTTGATCTTACCGAAGCACTTCAGTGTAGGAACCCAGTGTCAGATGTTACAGGAAGGGAGCTGAACTTACATTGAGTTAATTCTCAGTTACATTAAGTGAAATGACTACTTACATGATAAATTAACTTAAGGTTAGCAGTGTCATTTATCATTAAGCATTATGAATGATGCTCATTAAGATGTTCAAGTAGCACTCGGATTTTGAAAGTTCTCGTCTGTAAATGCAGTAAAATCAATATATATTCATCCGTGACCTTGTAAAAGCCGGAGCGCTCCATTTCGTTATGTTGTTAGGTGATGAAAAAGCAGGCGGTTCACCACTCACACCCCCTGGCATTAAAGGAAAAATCCACCTTATGATCCTCTCCTGCTGTTATATTATCCATCTGTGGTGTTCAATGCATTCCATGCATTGCGTTATTTTGTGATGAACTGTTGTCATTTATTTTTTTTGGTGTACCCACTTTCCCTCAACCTGCCTTGTGTACTTCGACTTCAGTTTGTGATTTCCTACGTTTCCCAGAGTTGCCTTTTTGGCAACCCCCACAGAATGGGGTTCTCTGCTCTGTATATGTGTAGGTGGAGAGCAATAGCGAGAATGATAGCAATAGCATAGTAACTTTTTCCAGACCAGCTCCCTAGGTTACATTAACAATGAAGCATAAATCCAACGCGTCTCCATTTCACGTAAAGACACTACAAAAATGGAAATAAAACAAATCAAACAGGCGGCAGGCAGCATGAATAGGAACATAATTAGTCAAAAATGGATTATCAGGATACTGGTGGATTCACTGTCAGTTTGAAAAAATGTAAATATAATGCGAGGGAGTGACATCTGCAGCAATCTGTGTTTTGGCAAGTAAAAGATAAATCCAAGTTCACCAAAAATGTAGTTGGTCAAATTTAGATAGCTTGTTCAACAGAATATGTTATAACAGCCTTCAGCATTGACGGTAACATTTAAAATACAAAGCACAGTAAGGATTAAAGCAGTCCATGATTTTAATTGTGCACCATAGCATTTAAATGTACATTAAGGCCACTCCGTAACTTTCAATATGCACAATAGGCCTTGTGTTTTAAACATGCAATAAGGCTAAAAAGACTAAAAATAAGCTTCAATTTCCAACACAAAACATATGATTTTATATGTGCTTCGAGTCTACCATAATTTCCAAGACATCATGTAGCATTTAAAGCGTTGCCAAAGCCATTATGGGCCCCATGCTGATAATGGCTTTACCTTTGACTATGAGGAAACAGTACAGGCTGCCAATGAAGGACAAATCTACACACTGCCAGGTGTTGATGCTGACTGTGGGCTTCTGTTGTAAAACATGGTAGAAAAGCATGGTGGGCTTTGTAGCAAGCCCCCACAATTCGAGTCATTTAAAATTCATATTTGATTAGAGTTTATTATAATGAAAATATACTGTATATATTCAGGTTAGCAGCGTATTTTAAAACTGAACTGAGAATGTGTTTGCAAAGAACATCCCCTTTATATTATGAAATGTCCCAACCAAAAGCTGGATGGGGAATGACTTCAAACATTAGTTTTCAGAAGAGTGGTGTTTGGAAATGTAATTATAAATAAAAATGATCATAGTCAACACAACAGAGGTTGTGCACTTTAATGTTAATGACAAGAGGTGGTGTACTTTCAAAATAAAAGACAGTAGAGGTTGTGTATTTTCAAAATAAAAGACAGTAGAGGTTGTGTATTTTCAAAATAAAAGACAGTAGAGGTTGTGTATGTTCATAGTCAACACAGTAGAGGTTATGTACTTTCAAAATAAAAGGCAGTAGAGGTTGTGTACTTTAATATTAACGACAATAAAGGTTGTGTACTTTAATATTAACAACAGTAGAGGTGGTGTACTTTCAAAATAAAAGACAGTAGAGGTCTATTTTCAAAATAAAAGACAGTAGAGGTTGTGTACATTCATAGTCAACACCATGGGTCTCAAGCTCGCGGCCCGCGGGCCAATTGCGGCCCGCGAGACGATATTTTGTGGCCCCCACCTTAATATGAAAGTTTAATGTTAGCGCGGCCCGCGAGTTTTATATGGATGGCACTTTACAGTATTGTGTGCGGAGCTGAACGAACCTACCAATCACGGTGGGGTGTATGGCTCTTGGGGGTGGGACATCGACCGGGCTTGATGCAAGCAGAGAAACATTTCTCAATGAGTGAAAGTTACAGCAGCGTTGCCATGGAGAGTTTTCTTCCGTGCCTGGCTGGCTGCCTCGTTTCTATTGGGCACACGCGGACATTCGTCCCAGCGCGCTGCGTTCACAACACTTCCAAAAAGTTTTTAAAGTTGCTGCCCAGCGGGACATTATACGTATATATGTCTCTCTCTGACAAAATAAATCAAAGTGATGCGTACGCGGCGGGATAAAAGAAAAGTAAGGAACTCAATGTAGCCTAATGTAGTCTGCAGTCACATAGCGACACCTGTCCGTCGGCGATAACAGTCCCCGGTAACCCGGACCAATTATAGGGTCGCACCGTTATTTGTGGGTCATTATTTTTTATTTGCATCGCGCTATTTGCATTGCCTCACACGATGAACACTACATATATTTCTATATGATGTCATTTGTTTTTTTTGTTTCTATGACTACTGCCAGGTCTCTAGCAGCAAGGAGTAGGCAAGAGAAGCCATGTTCAGAAGAACAGTTCATGTTCTTCAATGTTCCATTCATGTTCAGGACAATTCATATTCAGAAGAACCCATTGAGGTTAAAGAACTGTTAATAAAGACGTTTAAATCTTATTTTGTGTTAAAAAATAAAAATAAAGACATTTGAGAAGATTGGAATTTTTTTAACAAAGCTTTTCTTGTGGAATACCTGATGCGGCCCAGCCTCACCCAGACTCTGCCTCCAGCGGCCCCCAGGTAAATTGAGTTTGAGACCCCTGGTCAACACAATAGAGGTTGTGTACTTTAATATTAACAACAGTAGAGGTTGTGTACTTTCAAAATAAAAGGCAGTAGAGGTTGTCTACTTTAATATTAACGACAGTAAAGGTTGTGTACTTTAATATTAACGACAGTAGAGGTGGTGTACTATCAAAATAAAAGACAGTAGAGGTTGTGTACATAATCATACATAATCATACACAGTCGTACATCTGTAACGTAAAACAGTTCCTAATATTTTCTCTGTATGGTTCTCTAAGTCTCTTATATCTTTGTATTGTTCTGCCTCTTTTCTCTTGTTTCTCTTTTTCTCTCTCCTCTTTCTCATATAACCCATTTTTCAACTGAAGAATCTTACTGTAATTCTGTAATTTTGTCCCATTTTGTTCATTGTGTGTGTGATGTACTCCGGTTACCACTACCAGACGATGGTTACCTCTCTTCGCTTTCTTTCTCTCTCCTTCTCTCGGTGACTCTATGGATACGTTTACACGCTCACAATAATAAGACTGTTATCAATACTGCGAGCAGTTAACATGATTCCGTGATTTGATAACTCCCTCTAGTACTTACTTCAATTATCCAGAGAGATTTGTGGGAATCAGTTTTTTTTTCTAAAACAAAAAAAGTTTCCTGCCCCGCCACTATCACATTTTATCAAAAATGATTACATCCATGCAGCTTTAACTGCTTTCCAACAGTCGTAAACTTGTTCAGTTGTTCTGACAAATCCACGCTTCACCATCATGGCGCCTATGCTTAGAATTGTATTTTTGGTGTGCATGTAAATGCGGCCTGTGTCTCTCACCCGTTCTTGTTTTAAAATTTTCCAAAGGGATGAGTGTGTAGCCGCGGCCAACTCCTCAACTCCCACTTCACTCCTCACTTCCCTCCCTCCTCACCCTTCTCTCTTCACTTGTTTCTCCTTCGTTTGCAATCTGTTCAACGTGTTCATTACAGCTGGACCCCCCCCATGGAATGACACACACACACACACACACACACACACACACACACACACACACAAGGATGGTTAGTGGGATGTCTGTGGAAATGTCAACACACTAGAAAAAACACACATTTAGACACACTACCACATAGAAACACGCACGCAGGTATGAAGCAAATACACATAACACATAGAAACACATATTGACACGTGCGCACACACACACACACACACACACACACACACACACACACACACAGAAGGTACAATCAGTCCTTTGTGTTGTGGCCAGTTGAAAGCTGCTACCTGGACTGGAAGGAGGAGGGGCTGATACCAGGAGAAAACGAGAAAAATAAGAGGAAGCAGGAGAGAGGGGGGAGTGAAGCCAGTGAAGAAATGGTAACTTTATTTAAAATACTGAGATGACCATTGACATGAACTTGTAAATCTATCCAACATGATCTAACGTGTCCGGGACTTAAAACATTTAGAGGAATTAGGAGAGGGGAGAAAAGAGGGAGACGAAAGAAGGGGAAGAGGGAGGAGGCCACAAATGAGTGAGAGGATGAAAGGAGAGCGAAAGCAGAGAAGGAGAAGGAGGTAAAGGAGTGAGAATGAAAGGAGAGACAAAGAGGAGGAGAGAAAGGAGAGATGGAATAGTGGAGGGAGAAAGAGGAGAGAATGTAGGGTAGAGAAAAGGCTGGGAACTTACAATCAATGGACTCATTGTCAGTTGACCCTCTCTCCCTGCCTCCCCCCCTCCCTCCTGCGCCTACACTAGACCTTCACCCCTCCCTCCATCGCTCCTTCCATCTCCTCACGGTTTCTGTTCATGCGTTGGGTCCTGTACCCACCAGCCACCTCTTATTTTTGCTAGTGCCGTTAAACATACAGTCCTTTCTGGCCACAACCAGTCATATGTGTTTATTATCATTCGTGTGTAACACTTTTTGCCACGCATGTCCAAAAATATTAGTATCGGGACTTAGTGTTGTTTTATTCATTTGTTTAAATATCTAAGTCATTTCAATTAGTAAGCTCAATTTCTTATTTCTGCTCCGGCACTAACATCTCTTACTCTCTTAACTATAAGCTAATGAGGCTAGCATTAGCTAATTTGCTACTGCAACATTAGCAACAATTGTTTTACTTGCATAAACTTAAAACCGTTAGCTAACCTTTTCCCATGATGACATGAGAAATTGGTATGTCCAGTTAGTGCTATTGTCACATAATCCAATTTGTGGTATTGTCACAAAATTCAGTTCATGATGGAAGAATGTAATGTTCACATGGTCCACAACACGTAATCTGCGTTTCAGAGGTTGTGTTCATTTCACAAACCTTTATGAGACTGTGTTGACAATGAGCACTCAAAATAAACCTAAAATAAAAATGTTCTTAGGTAGCTGTTATAATTCAGGGTTTCCGAGGGTCCTTAAAAAGTTTGAAAAGGTCTTAAATTATCTGAATTTAAGCCCTTACTTCAGTGCCGTAATCAGAGGTCTTAATTTTTCACCACATTATCTGGGTTTATTTTCATTTAAGTTTCATTTTGATGCAACTATAAAATTAGATGGAGGTATTGACAGATTCTTCAGAAGCAGAGTTGGAAAGTAAGGCAAAAAAATAAGACAAATGCCATGAATTGTGTAGTTTCACCAAAAGATGTGAAAGGGGCCAGCAGTAGTGTCAGTAGTGTTTTTTTGTTATATTGTATTCCAGTTGGTCACATTACATTTTGCCCACATGCACGTCCATTCTTAGATTAATAGAAGACAGGGTTAATGCAATATGTTTTGTTTCCATCACATCTGCTTTTATGAACAATTAATGTCCCTAAACAGTTAATTTCATTTAATCTTTCATTTATAGTTTCATCAGCTATGTTCAATCAGAAATAGTCTGTTTTTGTAGTATTAGGTTTTGAAGTTGGTCTTCCAGGTAGCATTACAAATGTCTTAAAAAAAATTCGTAAACTTGGCTTTCTGAACCCTGCAGATACCCTGTACTTGACCTGGGTGGGCCGGCCAAGTATGATCAATAAAGTGGAAACCCTGCGATGTGTCCATCTGTGTCGCAGTGTCCTTGAACTAGACGCTGAACCCTCTGACCTCTTCCAGGGGTGTTGCTTCTGGCTGGCCCTGTACTCACCCTGGCCCCCCACCTGGAACATGGATAATAATAATACATGGATGAGTGTCAGTCTAAATTCCCCCCAAAAGAAATAAAATTGCTCCTCCCTTGCCAAGTCATCCATTCTTCCTCCCACTTTCTCTGTCCCCCCCCCCCTTTCTCTGTCATTCTCTCCATTCCCCTCTTCCTTTTGTTATTTTCTGGCCTCTCTCTCTGCCTCTCGTCTCTCTCCATCCCTTTCTTCTTCTCTCCCTGTTTATCCATCTACACACTTCAGATCTCTGTGTGATTATGTGTTTTTCTCTCATGGCCAATGCCATCCCTCTCTCTCTCTCTCTCTCTCTCTCTCTCTCTCTCTCTCTCTCTCTCTCTCATCCCTCTGTTTTTATTAATCTGGGAGGAGAGAGGGGGGATTAGGGTTACCATGGCAATATCATCTGCAGGAGAGAGGGACAGGTAGGAGATAGATAGATACAGAGAGAGAGAGATTATCATAGTAGATTTGTACTTGTTGTGAACTCATTGGAACTCAAATCAGATGAATCTGGAGAGAGAGAGAGAGAGAGAGAGAAAGAGAGAGAGAGAGAGATGGAAAAAATATGGGAGAGAGGGTTATATAAACAGGAATGGATGAGCAAGAGAAAAGATGTGAGTAAGAGGAAGAGGAGTGAGAGAAAAAACAGTGTAAGAAGGAAGAAGTAGGGGAGGGAGAAGAGAAGGAGGGGAAAGAGAGAGAATGAAGTGATGTAGTGAGGGAAAGAAAGGATGACAGACTAAGAGAAAAGGAATTATTTCAGATGAGCGTTGTAACTTTGATTTGATTATACTGTATTTCTGGGAACAATGGGGACAGATGGGAAGATGACATGCAAGGATAGAATAAGCTGAAAGCTAATACTGCATACTACCTACCCAATAGTATGCACACTATCTACTCATGAACATCCACTAGGATTTTACTGATTTGGGTTTTTGAGGGCCGATATCGCTAGCCAATATTTTTAAATTTTATAACCTTCATGTCATTCATTAGTTCTCGGATGACACATTGAGGAAATCCCCCCAAAAAAAGTGTTTCCCTCAGATATGCATTCTTGTCACGGTGGAAAAGCCTCTGTTCAAGTTTCAAGGTTCGAGGTAAACTTTATTGTATCTGAAGGTAAATTGCTCTTGCAGTCAGGTAAATTCAGCCAGTTCTACAGTTAAAATACAGAATACATCATACACAATACATGACACTCTGCATACAATTCATTAACCTATGGGCAGGAGTTTACAAAGTTTAAAATATCAATAACATGAAAAGTGAAAACAGCATTTAGACCATCATGGGACACTAAAACTCTCCATCGAAACCCATGCTAATGAAATTCTTGGAGGTAGGTTAGCAGAGGTGAGTCTAACTCTAGGATGCACACTATATTACATATTATGCATGCTACCTACAGAATAGTATGCACACAACCCTCTATGCAGTATGGAATGTTCCAACTGAAAGGGGAGGTAGATAGCGCTTCAACAACAAATATATCAAATGATGAGTGCTAAGCCAAAAAAAACAAACCTTAATTCCAAACCAGTACTCAAAGAGAAAGTTAGTTCATCCCACAAATACGCCAAGATGAGGAAATCAGTTTATTTGTGCTACACACAGACTCTAAGAGACAGTGATACAATTTGACTAATCCAGCATTCATAAGATAACGTGAACTTTATTGATCTCCGAGGGCAAATTGGGTCATTGCATCAACACAGACAGGAAATAGATGTTAATACAGTGAAATAAAATAAAGATTGACTCTGATACAGTGTCCTCATCATGCTAACACAGAGTTCCCATTTGCTAGAATTTAACAACAAAAGCATGTATTACTTGTACACATAATGTTCAAATGTGCATTGTTAGCTATCCGCATTTTCAAATATACTGATGGAAGTAACATATGTGCAGAAGCGTGTCCACAAGTGTAAATGTGCATCATTAGCTGTTCACATTCTAGTTGGGGAGAAAAGGAGGGAACGAGTGGGGAGAAGAGGGTCGCAGTTCATAGAAGTTCATAGATCAAAGGTAGAGAAAAAACAGAGACTGAGAATAAGAAAGAAAGACAGTGAACCTGAGGGATAACAAAGGCAGACAGTCAAAAGCACAAAAGTCAAAAGTGTGTGTGTGTGTGTGCAGTGATAGCTGTGATAGCTAGAGTCAACATAGCCAGTGGTGAGTGGTGTTTGAAGGTGATTTACCGAGAGGACAGTTATCTTGTTTATTCTGGGCCCAATAACACACACACACACACACACACACACACACAGATAAATCTGTATCGGCACACACACTGAGTGTAGAAACCATGAGAACTGCCGGCTCTTTCCACGAACCGGACTGAGCAGATGAATGCAGGTGGAAGGTACGCTCCCCTGATTTCACCCATTAAATCCACTTCAGTCACGAAGGAGAGGTGGAGATGAAGGGGAGGTTTTTCAGCCCGCAACAGCTTTGGGGCAATTAAGGCGAGATTTCAGCATCATTTAAATTTAAAGGTGCAGTGCAATGAGAGTCAGTCTCAACAAAGGACGTGGAAATGTAAAGTTATTCTTCCATTAACAACTCAAGTTGTACTGTCAGGATATATATAGATATAGGAGTACTTATGTCCCTTTTTTTTTATAGTGTAGGCGTACTGTAGTCAAACAGAAGCTTCTCATCGGCTGCACAGATAACCTCATTGCCAACATTTATTTCAGTGACATTGGTTTATATATCCTCTATTCTCTTTACTGACTGACTGAAAATGCCGTCACATGAACAGAATGCTTATTTTCATATGCTTATTTTTGCTTAAATTCCTTTATTTTATATTCTCCTTATTTACAGTGCTCGCATGTTATATGCCTGTAAAACAAGTTTGCATGTTAATCAAGTGTCAGGTGTGTATGTCACAGTGAAAACTACACATTTTAATGACAAACTACACACCAAGAAGTCCTAAAATTCTTGACCCTAACTTTATGACACAGGGGTGGAAAATCTAAATTTCCTATTTAAGTAGAAATACTGTTACTTTGCTGAAATTTTATTTAAGTAGAGGTAAAAATGCTGTTCAAATTGATATCAGATAAAAAAATGAATGTGAATAGTCAAAATAATTGGACCTGAGCAAAAAATCGGAATTCAGCATTAAGGCCTGCAGTGTGAACATAGCCTCTCTCTCTCTCTCTCTCTCTCTGTCTCTCTCTCTTTCCATTTCAGCTCTCTCTCCGTCTCACTTACACAGAACATGATTGGACTTTACAACGAATCAGCCAACTGCAACGACAGAAACAGAACGTGTCGTTTTTTTTTCTACTGCTATCTCTTTTTTTTTCCATTTCTCCCTTTCTTATTATCTTTCCCTTTCGCTCTTCCCTTTCGTTCCTGTTCCGTTCCACAGATTACTGGCCTCTGACCAACTCTGTCGGACCTGGGCAGTTTCAATTTTACACACACACACACACACACACACAGAAACACACCCAAATGAACAGACACCCACATTCACATATCAATGAATGCACATGGATACCTACACACATGAAGGAACACATGTGTACACACTTATATACACACACACACACACACACACACACACAGATACAGAGCAGCCAATTTCACAGTGTATTGTAGAAGCTGTAAAAGCTTCAAGTTCAAGTGTAACACTGTTGGTTTTTTACCTTTGCTGGGTCATTTTCATCTCCCTTTCCATTTCTCTCTCTCTCTCTCTCTCTCCCTCCCTCTCTCTCTGTTTCTGTCTCACTCTCTCAGTTCATAATGGATAGTCGAGTGTATTGTGTGTGTGTCTTTGTGTGTATATCCACATATGCTTGTGTTTGTTCAAATGAAGTCTGAATATCATACTGTTTCTGTCAATCCCCTCTCTCTCTCTCTCTCTCTCTCCCTCTCTCTCTCTCTCTCTCTCTCTCTCTGTCTGTCTCTCTGTCCATCCATCCTTCGGCCAGAGTCACTGACCTGCGTGCTCATTGGAATGATTTGGCCTGCTGTGTGTCTGTGTGTGTGTCTGTGTGTGTATTGTGTGTACAGATGGTCCCACGTAGGAACAGGGGACAAGTATTACCCAAAGGCCTCTTAGATCGATGGTGTGTGTGTGCGTGTGCGTGTGTGTGTGTGTGTGTGTGTGTGCGTGTGTGTGTGTGTGCATGTGTGCGTGTGTATGTGTGTATTCCCCAGAGCTGTGTTAGGGGTGACCTCAATGAGACTGCTTTACTTCTTAGTGACATACATATACACACACACACACACACACACACACACACACACACGTCTTCCTATAGCAGTGGGTTTATAGACTCATCCAGCGTTTGAACCGACAAGTTATCTAATCGTATAATTTCACAATAATAAACTGTGTTTAACCCTCAAGACTTTCTTGACGTTTTGCTTGCAGTGAAATCAATGGGATCTTTAAAAAAATAAGACAACAAGAATAAAACCAGTAGCACACATCTTGTGGCAACAAAACTTCACTGTGAAACATCTTAGCAGTTAGCGAGTCTTTATTTATTGATTGTTTAGTCTATTTAAGTGTCCTAAAAATTTGACTGATGTCTCACAGGACAGTCATTTCAGCAGCGACACAGCCCAAAAGCAGTCACTTTTCTTTTTTTTCACATGATTAAATAAAAACAAAAAGCCTAAAAAAGGGTTTCATATTTTTGACATGACGTTCAAATTGTAGCCAACCACTGTCTAGACACCACCCCAAGTGTCCAAAGTTGATTGGCCCACATTAGGTGAAAATGACAAATGAACACTTGGGAAATTGCTGCCTGTTAAACTCAGATCGGATAATGTGGACAAGGTCTTGTCTGCAACATAGCAAAACCTGATTTTGGTTTCTGTTTAGTTGTATTCTTTTGTTTGACAATTTTTTTATGTTCCTCTGGCTGGTTAAAAACACACCATTAAAAAAAGATGTAAAAAAGTTGTTTGATTCACTCTTCACTGGTTCACTGCCTGCTAGTACAAACTGACAGCAACTTCTATACTAACAAAACATTTGCCAAATGGTTGCCCAAACTTATAAAAACTCTCAACAGTTGTGAGGTTTTTGTTTTAGTTTTTTTAGGTTTTTTTTGCCAAAATTGCTGTGAAAATAGTAAAGAACTTCTTAGTAGTTTCTAAAAAAAATAAGTTTCTAAAATTGTATCATCGCAATGCATAGTGTGAGCCGGGTGTTGTACAGGTTTTCATGTAAAAAAAAAAAAAAAAAATCTTGGTTTTGCTATGGGATGATAAAACCAAAATGTCAGATCTACAGTGTCCAACAGTATGGGCCTACAAGTAATTTTCAAGTGTAATAATGAAGACGCATTCAACTTTCACACCGCTATACTCAGATATAAGCTGATTCACCAGACGCTTGTTCACTAATCAACAATCGTGCAAACCACATAGAACGATCACCCCCACATATTTTACAAAGCGCTTGAAAATACAGCCACTTCAATCAAACTGCAACCCGTTGCGAACAGCGCTGCGTGTCGGACGCTTTCTGCATAATGTATATGTGCATCTTCATCTACCAGTCTGCTTTTAGATAAAGCCTAATGCTGCCTCTACGTTTCCTGACGGATGAATTCTTTTAGCCTGGGTTTTGATTCGCAAAGATCATTTTCAGCACTTTTAGCCCCACCCTGTCAGTTCTCACAATGATTAATAACAAACATCCAAAGAAAAAAAGTGTTGTATGCCTAAGCATAGATGTGTTAAGTAGGGCAGCCAAACTGGGATTACAGGCATCAAGTGTACAAAAAAAAAAAAAAAAACATCAGTGGGCTGGGTTTGGCTTTTAGAGAGGTTGAGGTGTAGTGGATAATGAAAAGGAGGGTAAACTATTACCTCTGGTCAGTGATCATCATAAGGCAAACCAAAATTAACTAAAATAAATTATATTTTCAGAAAAGGCATTTTTCTTTTTAATTTATGACCCTATCCTCATATAACATCCATCATTTGATACACAACAAAATTAAATTTTCAGTGTCTAAAATCAACACTATGGCAGTGTTTTTATCAGTCCACACCCATCAAACTCAATGTAACACTTTTGATAGTTTTGAACATTGGCAACATTTTCACGATTGGACTGAATCAACACTATGCTATTTTCCAATTCATGTTCCAATGAATTTACATCAGAAATATTAATGTTAGGCTAAAAAGGTGGTTACACTCTACTTTTTTATTAATATTCTCTGGGGTGGTTTCATATGGGATAGAGGTAGAAAAAGACTAATATCACACAGCAACCTATGGGAACTGACACTTATGATGACATTGGAAGTCATCCTGAGGCCCTGATACTAGGGAAAGTTATTGATACTCAGAGGCCATACGCAAAGAAATGATCCAGAGATTAAAATTTTCCTTAAGTTGGTCAGAAAAAAAACTCAATTTACAGTCTAAAAACTTGCAGGGAAAAACGCTGAGCGCACATTGGTACATTGACAAAATATGCAGGCAGTTTCAGCAGACTCAGGCAAAGTCTATGCTTTAAAAATATATGAATATATTAAGTATTGACTTACAACAAAGTAGTGGATTTTTCCACTTTATTATCTCGGGCTTTTCTGCAGAGGTTTTGATGATGAATGTGAGCTAACCACCCAAAGAATTGTTGAATATAAAGCAGTGGCCATTGGAGACACTTTCATATCATAGATTTAAACACTTTCTTTTTGGTTTTTCGTTTCTTTGTTTCTTTTAGTCCTATCTATAGGGCAAGAAATATAGAGTACTTGGTTTGTGGGAAAGTATTGTAGCTTTGTGGTCTTGCTGTTGGCTCGGCTGACTTATGACGAGCATGAACTAACCCTCAGGATGTCATGAGTTTGGTGGAATCCATAAAAATATTGCCGAATGTAGAAAAGAGACCATCCAAAAAAGTTCAATGACATAGATTTAAACAAACGCCTCTATTTTGCTTCTTCATATTCATACCCACAGTCTGCCAGCTATATCATCAGTGTCCTGCAGGAAGCTCATATTTCTAATGTTGCCATTTTTCTGCCTTCGTCTCCCACATGCACAAGATGATTCATGACCCCACAACCAAGAAAGAGCCTCGATAATGCATCGTCAAATGTCAATACGTGGCTGCCAAAACAAAAGTGTTTCTCGGTTCTCCCGCAAAAGGTTGACTCATTAATTTTTCTCTTCAAGGTTTCTGCATGACACAGACAATATCTCGTATCAAAACAGGCAGCCTCCGTTTGCTGTTTGTTCCCTCTTATCGCATATGCAGTCTTCTGTTTTGCCCTGACAAAGATACAGTGTGGGCGTGTGCATTGGTATCAATCAATCAAATCAATGTCAACGCTGTGCAAAAGCTTCATATCTCCCAAGAATCGACTTGAAGCGAAGACTGGTGAATTTTCCCATCCATACTCATATTTTAAAAATTTGACAGCGTGAATTGGCTTGGTTCTCCAGGTTCATGGACCATACATAGATAGATAGATAAACTAGGACAAAGTTACTGCAGTGCACTGACAATATGTGTACTACGCTATATAAAATACCAAAAAAGAAATAATTTAAATGTCTGTCGTCAGCCTCGGTGGACAGATTTGACTTTATATTCACCCATTCTTTTCTGGGTCGCTTCACATTCATCACATTTCTCAGGTTAATTGACGTTCAGTTTGTAGAAATAAATCCACCGTTATTGTCCCCCAGAAACCTTTCTCTTCCTACATATATACCTGGATTTCACTTCTAGCTGTAGGCGCACTCTAGATTGAATATAGGAAAGAGAGTTTGCATACCAATGTCTCGCTATCAATCACAGAGATGTACTCTACAGCAGTCTTTCCCAGTGAATAACTCTGGGTTACAGTTTAGTAAGATTTGTACGATCGTTTTTATGGTTTTTCTATCTTATTTCATCGTCGACAGTGGAGCGAGGCGGGGGGAAAGTAAGAAAGAGAGGGAGGGGTGCTACCGCAGAGGTCACGATTCAAACCCGTGGTATCATAGGGTTGAATCCCACTCTTGTATTCTTTGTACATGTTAGCCTTTCACTGTCTCTCGCCCATCTTTTCTCTCTTATTGGATTTTATTGGAACCCTGGAGCAAAATGGACCCGTACTTAGATTGATGGTGGGATCACAGATATACTGACAACAGCCTCAGTCCCCAGACTTCATTCCTTAATCTTTGCAATTGAAATAAGTATTTATTTTAATAATACATAACTTTTGGCATTGTGTAGAGTGCAGAAACTCTTTGCACTTTGCAATACACAACAGCTTAAGTCTAGAGAGCAGTGAACACAACTGAATTTGTGATCTGAAAACTGCAAAAGACAAATCATCCCAGAGTTACAACAGTGCTGTTGCCAATAATACTGTAATACTTGCACTAATGAGGTTTGTTTTGCTTCTTTAAGATTATTTGCCTTTATTTGGTGATTATTTGGTTGACAGTAGAAAGAGACAGGAAATATTGGGTTGTTTTCTGCTGCTGTTTCCCATCTCTATTGCTGATAAACTCTTAATCTATCACCACCCTAAGATTGACACACACAAGATTTCATTGGATTTCGTTGGTCTAATGGAACTTCATTCAAGGTATAGAGGAACATTTTTTTCAACAACACACAATTTTTTGAAAATCCTCAAAACTCACAAGGTTTTCAACTGACAGCAGTTAAAGGTTAATTGATATATTCAAAAAAAGAGGAATCCTGGACTGCGTCTTTAATCCCTATTAGCTTTTCTTCATTGTTCACTGAAGCACAGAGTTTTTAATTAACAATTTAATTATTGATGAAGCACCTGATCAAGCTCTGCTAATTCACTTATTAACAAAAAACCAACAGCAAACTGATCAGTGCTTTCCTCTACCTCCGCCTCATCTCTCTGTTTCAGTTTCCCCCCCTCCATCTTCTCCTCTTTTTCTCAGCAGAGTGAAAATACCCACAATCCGCCGTTTGTCTCAACGAAGTGATTTGTGTCAAATGATTCATTCTTTTATTTTAATTGAAAACAGCTCCTTCTCTGGCGCGCATGAGTAGGGAAATGCTAATTTATTTATAACTCATAGTTCATCTCGCGACATGAGAACGATCCCCACAATGCGTCCTTTCCTTATTCTAATTCACTCTCTCTCCCTCTGTCTCTTTTCTCTCTCTCTCTCTCTCTCTCTCTCTCTATCCACTGTTTTGCCCTCTGCTCCATATCTTTCTGTCATTCTCTTTTACTTTTATTTCTTCCACTCTCTTCTTCCACCTTGTCTTTTCCATTTCATCTCTCCCTGCTTTTGTCCATCCATCAACTTCTCTTCCCCCTTTGTATTCCTATTTCTTTCTCCTTCTCCATTACCTCTCTGCTCTTGGCATCTCACTGTCTCCTACCAGCCTCCCATCCCATTCCAATTAATTTTATAATTTACTTATAATACTTTAAGGAAAGGAAAGGGTGGATGGAGAATTGATAACAAAAGGATGTACTCTGTCTCTCACTCGTTCCCTCTATCTCTTTTTTTTCTTTTCTCCTAGGATAAAATTGATACACTGTATGTGTCCGATATTGTCCTTTTATAAAAAATCAGATCTGGTCCAGTCAGTGTGGTCCACCTCTGATATGATGGATATGATTGGTTGTCTATGGGAAAATGAGACAATTTGATCAGATTCCACACAAGTACACATAGATATGTTTTATTACTATTATTATTAGTAGTAGTATTAGCAGTAGTAGTAGTACTAGTTGCTGGTCCAAAAAATATCAGTACCCATATCAGTCGAACCCCCGATATTCTCTCTTTATCCTTACAACTTCCAATAGTCATTGATTGTGTCTGAAAGGCGAAGGGAAGGATAGCGGGAGATGAGATAAACGGAGAGAGAGAGGAATTAAAGATAGAGGGAGTGAAAGGAGAGAGAGAGAGAGAGAGAGGGAGGGGTGTAATAGAGTGCATAATGTGTGTGTTCTTGGGAGCCCTTGAAGCCGGGGAGTTCAGCCAACATATAAATTAAGAGCGGAGCGATTAAGAGAAGCGGCGACAGCGTCGGGCTCTGCTGTGATAAACAGTTAGGACAACGCCTCCCTGCGCCCCCACTACATTCATATATACAGTGAGTGTGTGTGTGTGTATGTGTGTGTGTGTGTGTGTGTGTGTGTGTGTGGGGGAGGGTGTTATGAGTGGGCCTCATACCAGATATGACAAGACTTATCAGCAGTTATGAATATAGAGCAGATATGGTAGAGATGGGTTGATGTCTCTCTCTCGCGCGCGCATGCACACACACACACACACACATGAACACACACACTGACTCAAATGCACACCCACAGACATGCTTAAAAATAAATACAATATACACACACATGCATACACACTCACAATCTCACAATTACATACACACATACACACTCACAAATATGTTCCTATTCTCTCAAACACATTCACAAATGGACACATTGACAGACACACTTGCACATACACCCAAAGGCATACACACACACACACACAATCCTCGTCCTTGGACTTGTCTCTGCGAAACACACAAAAGGCCAATGCGGACAGATTGCCATGACTACACACACACGAGCAGACAAAGTAACAGAAACACCTAACAATCTATATCAAGTATGTATCTAAGGGAACAGCTTCAGTCCTCCTTGCCCTGCTGTCATCCTGCACCCTGAACTGTGTGTAGTGGGATATTGGACCTTTCTTCAAGAAGGAAAGCGTCCACCACCATGTTTAACATTTGGCAACAGACATTGTAGGTTGAAGACGTCTTTTGTCTTTCTCCAAACGTAAACCACTCATCAGAAACTCATCAGACCGGACTACTTTTCCCTTTGCTCAGGACTCCAGGTTTTGTGCTCCTTACACCAGGTCAAGTGGTTTCTGAATGGCAGCTGTGAAGCTCAGTATAGTTTCAGTTCTGTGTTAATGTCTGAGTCTGTAGTTTTGTGGTATTTAGCAGCTGTCCTGTTCAGTGTCTGTCCATCCCTGTCAGTGAGCTTCAACTTGACCGCTGTTCCTCTTTGCTGAAGCAGTTTGCCTGTGCTTGGCATATGTTGCCATGATTTTCCACACTGTTCAACTTGTCACCTTAAATCATTTTGTCAGTTGCCTCATGTCGCTTTGAAAACTCACATATTAAAGTGGTGATTGTCAGATGTCTTTTAACACTGACACTTCTAATTGGCATTTGTATATCAGTTGCTACAGAAATGTCCTCACAAGTCATTCTCTGGGAGTTGCATTTGTAGAGCTCGTGCATAGACATAAAACACACACGCACACACACATACCTAACGAAACAGTCAAACACAACGGACCGGGTCAGGACACAAGCACACACACACACACACACACACACACACTGACACACACACAGAGGCAGGTCCAGAAGGTAGGAGATTTAAGGCTCAGTGTCTCAGATTAAGTTGACGGTTTATAAACCTATCTGACCACTACTGCCTGTCTTTGCGTCTCTCTCTCTCTCTCCCTCTCTCTTTCTCTCTCGCTCTCTCTCTCTCTCTCTCCCTCTCTCTCTCTCTCTCTCTCTCTCGCTCTCGCTCTCACCCTCGCTTGACCCTCTTTCTCTTTTGCTCACTCGCCCTCTGTCCTCTCATCCCTCTTTCTCTCGCCTTTTTTTTTATCTGTGTCTCAATTTAATATTCAGTTCACTGTGATCGATTGGCATGGAAGTCAAGAACGATATTGTCAAAGCATCAAGACATTTTTACATGAAATAACCGCTCTCACACCTCTTTTTATCACCCCCTCCTTCTTGTATCATATCTCCCATCTTTTCCTTTTCTCTGTCTTTCTCTTTTCTCTCTCCAACTGTGTCACTGAAACTATTAATCCTAGTTTTCTGTATGGTCACATACATGCAACTCTACTTTCTTTTACCCTCTGTCTCTGTCTCTTTTGCTCTCCATCTCCATCTAGATTGATATGGGTTTTTGAAGGCCAATACTGATATTTTTATACTGAGGTTGCTGACTTTTGGCTGCAACTTTTAAATTTGACACATTTTCATGCCCTAAAAATGACAAGTATTCAGTGTTTCCCCCAGAATTGTATTCCTGTCAAGGTGGAAGAGCCTCTGAAACAGCATTTAGATCATGGGACACAAAAATTCTCTATTGAAACCCATTATTAGGTTGATGGTAGAAGTAGAGTCTTTAATGATGAGTTAATTTCATAAATAAGATTAAATTATCTGAATCTTGTTTGTTTATTTACACTTTTATATCACTTGTTCCACCATGTTGGTGCAGAGGGAATTACAAAATATCACAATACATTCTGGGCAAGATGCACTCCTGAAGTCTACATCCTTGTTGACTTGCTCCCTCGGCCCTCGAAGGGTCGATCTCAGAAAGTTCACCTGAGTTAACAGAGTAATGGAGCGACACTTAAGATGGCAGCAGGGATTCACCTGAGGGGAAACGCCAAGAGGAAGTTGAGGAGGGCATATTAAAATAAGGAATGAAACGGGAGCAAAAGAGAGGTGACAATTCAATTTGCAGTCTTAAACAACTGCAATAAATGGCAGTCTTAGAAATATGTATGTCTCTGTAATTTCACAAGGAATACAGAAATAAACACGTATTTGTGCACAAACGCAATATTCAACATGGCATTGCTGGCGGGCCTCCTGATATAAACTCAGCATTGACTGAAAATGCCAATGCTGCAAACTAAGGTAAATATGCATTTACCAGAAGTATGGGGAGCAATTAACAAACACTTGTGTGTGCTGATAGAACTGAATGTGAATGCGACTGTTTACGCAGGTGCATGCGTCTTACACCACAGGCCCGCATTAGTCCCGTGACACCCATACTAATGAAACTCTTTTAGGTGGGGCTGGGATATATTAGGCCTATAAAGGAAGAAGTAATGTGCCAAAAAACATTATTGAACAATTTAATGAATCAATAAAATGCATCTGTTTTTCTGTAGCTGTGGTCAGGGAGGAACCTCCATCATATCGGGGTGGACAACACTGACTGGATGATATCTGACTTAATTAAAGCACATACAGTATATCGGCAAAGTAACATATCAGTCTAACCTCTTCCTCTCTCTCTTTCTCTCAACTGTGCGGTCAAATGCCATGAAAGCCAGGACGTTGGGCTACATCACTCATTCTTTGACTTTCTCATTGATTTTCTCTCTCTCCTTCTTTCTCTCTGTGTCTGCAGGTGGAGTCCGACCATCCTTCTCTCTCTTTCTCTCTCTCTATCTCTCTCTGTCTCTCTCTGCCTTCATCCTTTCCCTCTCTCTCTGTCTATCAGCCTGTCTGTCTCTCTGTCTCTGCGGCTGTATAGCAGCATGCCTGTATGTTTGCCAGCGGCGCCAGCAGCAGAACTATGGAAGTGAAAGAGCGACGTCCATACTGCTCACTGACCAAGGGCCGCAAGGACAAGGAGAGACCATACACTGGTGAGATCATTCATTCATTCATTCATTCATTAATTCATTCAGTTCAGAGGTGCTTTATTACTACTGCTACTTAGACTTAGGCTGATATTTTGTGAATATTGCGATATTTCCCACGATATTCCCGTGATATCTAATGAAAAAAAAAAAAAAGAAATGTTCCCCACCCCTCCTGGCCATGGCACCATGTGTTGCTTAGACCACAATTGTACAAGCTTTTAAACTTATAAACCTATAATCTACAAGTGGTAGAGAAAATATTGTGTATCGTGATATTTTGGCAGGGCAGTATCGCAATATTAAATTATATATATTGCCCAAGCCTACTGCTACTAGTACTACTACTACTATGTACAAAAGTACATATTACCAAAGCAAGCACAACCATTATGAACAAATTCAGTTGGCATCCATGATATTGATTAATATTATCAAATCAATCAATTATTCAGCGGGTAAATGTATCTAGAATCATACAACCTCCATTCCCAACATTATTGTTTCCATTGTTAACGTCTCTCCAATGTGAAATTGTGAAAGGTTAATACATATTTTACATATTTCTCATCCCAGCACATGCTGTAGAGAAAGTTCAAATTGATTACACATTATTTTGAATTTAGGACGGTAAGTTTCTCTTACTTCTTCATAGTTACTACAGTGCAGGAGGAAGCACTGCTCTGTCTCTACCTCTATCATTTCATTTAAAATGTCATTCTCTCATTGCACAGAGTTAGAGCTGTTTTTGTTTTCTTTTTGTTTTTTTTGTACTTATGTCTTAGTTTTTTTTTTTCATTTTTCTCTGTGTTCCTTCATTCAGTAATTCATTTCTTCCTTCAGAACAAGGAGAGGAGATATTCAGGTAGGGAACAAAGTGCTGGGTGGCTCAGCTGGTGGACTTGTGTGTTTGTTCATTCATTCATTTGTTGTAACCAACTCTTTATTTAGGCAGTGATCCCAACTCAATGACCCCATTCTTCACACCTATCCCCTTGTATCCCAAATGACAGTATGACTGAAACAACTACAAAATCAACAAGATCCACAGTAAGTTAGTGCATGTCCTTAGCTGGTGAGGCAGTCAAATCCTACTGATGGACGGAGGGACATACAGACATAAAGCAGGGCCACGGTGGGTGCAGCACTGCTGAAAGAGCTTCAGTAGTCACTAATTTATCATCAAAGTTGATATAAATTGCTTAGTTATGCCGAGAAATATTCATTATTCATTTGATAATACAGCCGTTTCCTGCTCTTTTAAGTCAAACAGCTGTTGGGTTTTGTTCTCTTTGCTAGAGTCTCAGATTCATATACAATACTGGGTTCATTATTCACATCCATTATCATGAGGAGCTATACAGAACATGGCGATTAGAGAACAATATGGAGACGGTTACTCAGTTCTAATCCTTTGATTCGTTGAGCCGTTTTTGTTCCCTCCCTTTTTTGTTCCCTCTGTCTTGCCCTCTGAGGCCCTGCTTCCCTGACGTCCGACTGCTCCAGCTCATTTGTTCATGTGTGTGTTTTTCCGCCTATGTTACGCTCATATATTTGCATCTGCATGTATGTAAGGTTCATCAGGGGACAGTGAAGACTGCGGTATCGGCTCCCAGGGGCCCCGGGTCCCCACTCAGAAGTCATACTCATCCAGCGAAACGCTGAAGGCCTTCGACCAGCACCAAGACCAGACCAGGTTAGACCACCGATTGCCATCATTACGTCCTGATGTGCCATTTTGCATCCCCAAATGGATAGATATCAGACTTGGGTCAAATAGCAGCTGCATAGCATTACTGCTATTGGTTTTAATCTGATTGGAGGAACCTGCTTGCTTCACGCTTGAAAGGCCAATGGATTTTGGGGGTAGAGACACATTCTAACCCAGCTGATATTTCCAATCAGAATGTAACTTATAGCTAAGTCTCTTGGTAACCAGGGAGGTCTTTTGTGATTTTTCTTACTTTCTCCTGTTTTTTTTATTATCAAGTCTGAACACTACTCTGAAGAAAACATTTCAGGCAGCACTCACGTATTAGTGTAACTGTTGTATAAAAGCTATAATACCCCAGAGGGCCTTTTTTACTGCTCTAATTGGTACTTCAGTGCTGCCAACAGTACTCGACTATGTTTCATACCTAGCTGCATCACCGTCATATTCATAATCACAGTAAAGATTGCCCTCTCGGGTATTACTGCTATTATACAACAGGAAGTTTCAGCCAATGCGGCCGGTCCAAAACACTTTACAACTGCGCTGATAATTGCCTTAAAGCACGGTAGGCCATGCTTTATTGGTTGTTGAGGTTCAGCGATTACCTGGGTGCTACTTCTTGTTTTCTCTTTTTTTTTTTTTTTTTATTCTTAGAAGTACAGCACTACAAAACTCTTCAGGCTGTACACATGCATCGGTAACTATTGTAGAAAAGCAGAGGTACCCGTTCCTTGTACCTAGCCACATCACCGTCAAAAACATAATTGCAGTAAAGAACACCCTTTTGATATTATATATCTGTATATCTTGTATCATCCTCTCCCACTGAATAATTTCCCCTCCGTACTCACTCTAAAGAAAATACCCTCTGTCTCTCTCCTTTGCTCTTACTCCATTCTTACTCCATCCCTTCTTTCCTACCTCTTCTCTCTTACATGATCATAATCTGCTCACACAAATATTGTCAAGGTAATCTTATCTTTACACTCCGTAATATTGGTTGTTTGTTATTTTGGTGATCTTGAGTAGGAATTAAACCTTCTTCTACTGCTGTTTGGTGTTGAGAAGCACAGCATTTATTCAGTTTGGGAAAGCCATCTTGTATACAACATGACCACAATTTCAAAAAAAAAAAATGTTTTGAGTGAATTAATAGACTGTACACCTTAGATAAATCAAGAAAGAGCAAGAGATACAGTAAAGCAGTTTGGTTTGAAGGGGGACAATATCTATTCAGTTTGGGAAAACCACTGGTTATTATTCATAAATCTCAATGGTAACAGCAGTGCAGTGTGCAAAAGCTGCAGTTTGGTAATTTGAATTTATTCATAACTTTACTAGTACTTTGATTATCATGACGGAGCCACATTAGTGCGACCTTATTATCAGTCAATGAAAATCAACATGTTAACTTAACAGCCACCCTGATTATCTAGCCTGTGTGCAGGTTCTGTAGAGCACATAGTAGATCATTCAGTGCAAATTCAGTGTGTATGCCTCTTGTACATGTTTCCAAAGACAATGATGAACATCCTATGACACAATGTAACATGTTTTTTTTGGGGAAAAAAAGAATAATAATGAATTGCTTAGTGAATATGCAAATGATGAAAAGCAGGTGGTGGTGACAGTTTTGTTACACATAGATTAGCCACCACAGTTAGAAGCACACACTGTATTATGAGCAGTGGTTAAGCGACCATCACTCAATATGTGGTGAGTGCGCACTGTTTCATTAGCATTGGGCAAATGTAATAAATTCCAAACCGGATATGCAAAAAACTGTTTTGCTAGCTCAATCTAGCTGTAACTAAAATATTTGCAGGCAAAAATATATATGTTTGGTCACACATATATTAGCCACCGCAGTTACAAAGCTATACCTGACACTGGACAAGCGAGCATCACACAGTATGAGATGAGGAAGCGTCGTTTGACTGACCTGAATTTGGCTCCTGATGAACACATCTTGCACCGTGGGGAAAAAAACTCACCTCCTTACACAAGTTTATTCCACTTCCATTATTCAGTTTGCATTATGACGGTTTCCCGTCACCTCTTCTGCATACACGTGTGTCTTCTCTCTGCAGTCTGCAGAGGGGGGAACAAGCGGGTAGTGTCTTTTTGCGACAGCTGACGTGAAACACTACCACTAAGGGACTCAAGGGGCGCCAAAGTCATCAAGTTCCAATTTCTAATGGTAGACGCTATAAGCTAGTACACATGCAACAGGTGGTTTTCAAGCAGCTTCCAAAGTTACACACAGACTATGTTCAGGGTATTCATGGGTCTTTACACAGTCTGAAATTATCTAAATTTAAGGCCTTCAAAAGTATTAACAAGTCTTCAATTTGGCTTTCTGCAACCTGCAGATCCGCTGTATGTCTGAAAGTCAGCAGTGAGCTGGATAGATAATATTTTCCTGAATTCCTCCAGCACTGACTCTTTATCTTTGGGTAGTGGCCCTGGTATAAGCAGGATAATAGGTGACGAGTAACGCAGTCGGCAGAGGCAAGCCGCCTTCCGCTGCATATTAACGGTGCTGAGCCTTGGCATTGTGTTATTTTTTGACAACCACACACCCCATCGTGTTTGATCCCTTATTATGCTACAGCAAGTGTTGACCGTTGTCCTTGGTTACTGTTGCTAGGTTACTGTACGGGACAACCAGGGGACACAAGGACATGGTTCACCGTGAACAGGACGATTATAACAGACAAGGTGAGAGTCCACATGCACACACACACACACACACACACACACACTGCCCTCTGTTTGCTTGCCTATGCACACCTACATATTACTGTGCAAGTTAGTCAAAGGGCCCTACTTTCATCCTCTCGTCTCCTCGCCTCCTCTCACCTTCTTTCCTCTTACCTCCTTTCCTTTCTTTTCCTTTCATTTCCTTTCCAGTATAATTTTCAGAGTGTAAGCTTTTTGTTTACCACACACATGAATACACACAAACAAGAATATAGACATGCTTTCTGTCATTCTTGACCGGCCCACACAGTCCTACACACTGTTTGTATTTTCTCAGAGGTGGTCACATACACACACACAAACACACACACAGACAGTGCTTGAAGCTTCCTGGTGGTTGCTCACAGACACACATACTCACTCTCTCTCTCTCTCTCTCTCTCTCTCTCTCGCTCGCTCACTCACTCACTCACTCACTCACTCACTCACTCACTCACTCACTCACTCACTCACTCACACACACACAAACACACACACACACACACACACTGTTTACACAGTTGAGAATTGGCCAGTGCAGATGTTGACTTTAGATAAAGAGTAAGTGGAGCAGACATCCCAACCCTCCCTCATCTCAACCGGAGCCCAGTATCTCAGAGATGTGACATCTGGCCTCTGGAATGTTTTAAACCTCCAGTCTTTTGCTTTTTAACCTTCCTGGAACCAAGTGGCATTGATAAGCAGCATTGGCCGAGACGCAGCATACTGTCAGGGAGTTGTTGTACACCATGGCTGAAATGATAACCCTGATATTGCAATCCTGATTATTAATTATGATGGTTAGTCTTGATGATCTTTTTCACATCTAATATCCACATCTTGTCAATTTTCAACTATAGATGAAATTCTAAAAGGAAAGTATGAATGCTTTGAAGATTCCATATTATCAATTTTCAAGATTTTTTTGAATACTGTGGTTCAGGGTAAGAATAATGTTCTTTGTGATGTTTTCCAAATGAATGCAGTTATTTATTGAATGAATGTGAAGACAAATGCTGCAAAAATGCAATGGAACGGCCGTTCATGTTGGAATTTCCCTGTATGAAGCTCAAGCACAATTTCTCAATGCAGCAACGCAGCATCACATGACCTTAAATCACACACCTGTGTGGCAAATGGTTTAAATATAAATTTGACATGTAAAGTTGCCAACATTCTATGCTAACTAGCGAGCTAACGTTGCCAAATGTTATTGACATAGCATTAGCTGTTGCATGGGGAACCGTATTTTATTTTGGGCAACGCAAATGTCAACAGTCACAATACTGGACCCTGATTGGCCAAGCACTGTAGCTCCTGTAATTCAAATGAGGTAAACCTGCTGAGTGGGGGCTTTCCAGTAAAAATGCTGCAAACTGACCTGATTGGAAGGATTTCACTAGTTTTCTAGTGAGGGAGCCAATCAGGACCAAGTCCAGTTGTGATGCGTGTCCTGGAGTTAGTCCAAAACGGTCTGTAAAAAAGCCTGTAGTGCAAACCACTCTATTGACTGACTGGTTAACAGGCATGGTTTGACTCTGAAATAGGACACTCAGACAACACACATGCACATGCGCACACACACACACACACACACAGAGACACACACGCACATGCGTGCGCGCGCGTATTGGATTTAGATACTTATGAACAGACTTATGGCTTTGTCATAGTAAGCATCATAAGCAAGCTTCTTTGTTTTTAAAGCAGAAATACACAGTCTATTGTTATCGCACAAGTTCCATTAAGGAAATAATTTCAGCACAGTGAAATGTCAAATTAGCACATAGTGGGTTTTGGACACGTCTGAAATTACAATGGTCTAGAAATATATTGGAAATATTAATCAGGCTAATCATTATATAATGGTCTATTAGCAAAAAAAAAAAAAATGCATTTATTAGTTGTAATCAATAGAGAAGTGTACAATTACTTGGCTTTTATTACAGAGCCCAAAGCAGCTCTAAAATAGTCCTGAAAGAAATCATTAACATTATGTCGATGTTTTGGTCCCAGTTGCAGCTCCACTGGTAAAACTGCCCCTTTGTTTTCTACTATGGAAGCAATACATCTGAACATTAGGACTATATTTCTGCTAAGATTTGAGCTAAGATGTAACATTTTTTTGAATTTTCCATTTTCGTAATTGTTGACTTTTATTTATTTGTTCTGTCCATTCATTCATTCATTCATTCATTCTGTGGTGGTCCAGCGCTGCTTCATGAAAAGAGATGAATTGCTGAAAAATAATTTTCATTTTCATTTATGCTTTACTGACATAAACATGCAGTTATTACTTGATTTGGTTATGTCAATTTTAGATCCAAATATTCACATTAATTCTTGAGTTTGACTTGGCATGAAAAATACACATTTTTCAGCTATTCAGCTATCATAAGCCATCATGACTCAAAATACAGTTGTTTTACTGCAATGGTTACAATCACTACAGATGCAAGCAAACGTTATACAGATACAAAATCCATTAAAAATTCATGCTGAGCTTTCATATACCTTCCTTGTCCTTGTATCCAAACCTTAGTCAAGTAAATTTTGAGTGCTACAACATATCTTCGATCCAGTAAATCACTATTTAAACAACAGTAGTAGTTGGATGCATCACTCCAAAAATAGATTTGGCTTTTAATGAAAATAAACGAAATAGTGGAAAGAATTTGCTCTGAGAATAATTTAGGATGCCACAAACACTTTTCATAAATGATGACTAGAACTTGGTGATGTCAAAATTCCTGTGGTCAATGAGTGTTTCTTCAGTCTTGGATGAGTTCAGTTACCATGGTCTTTTGTCAAATATTCAGGGAGGCGACTTTGATAAGGCTACCATCTGAGTCGGTAATAGGAGATTGGTCTAGTCTTGATTGAAGCAGCCTGTGTTTGATTTAGGGTTTGACCGAAATGGGTTTTTGCAGGCCAATACCCACACCGATATTTTTGGATTGAAGCTGTGGACAGTCAACATCTTTAAATTTGGCCATTTTCATGCCAAGGAATGAAGAATGAAGAATCCAAGAATGCAGTGTTTTATCCAGATTTTTATTCTTCTCAGGGTGAAAAAACAACAACATTGTAACAGCATTTAAACCATCATGGAACACTAAAACTCTCCTACTCTAAAATTGTTTTTGGTGGTTAGCAGCTCTTCCATATATTCAATGGCAGGGAATCTCTATACCAGCACAAAATTTTTGGAACTTGCTCGACCGATGAATGGTCCGAGTATGGACGAATGGGCAGGCAGTCAATTGAAAAGAAAGATTGATAGATGAATGTTTGATGATGGGTAAATGGAGGGCACCGTTGGAAGTGATGCACCCTTCTAAATCTTGTGAAAAAATCTCGAGAAGCAGGTGAAACTAAAACAATAGAGGAAGTCTGCTTAATTACAGAGTGCATTCATTGTTCTCCAGCTCCAATTAACACAGCGTCAATATTTGAGAAAGGAAAAAATCATAATTACTCAATTATCTTATCGCCTTCATTTTCACTGCTGGCCTAATTGGAGCTCATTTAAAATTAATATAATTTTTAATTGAACGGCGGCACTCGTTATCTCTTGTTGTGCCGTTAATTAAGGAAAGCTTTTATAATTTCCCCCCTTTCATTTGCTGATGAAAGATGGAGGTAGAGACGCACACTGAGATTTTGGAGACAATTTGTTTGCCTTCTTTTCATTTATATTTCAGAGGCTTTTCAGACTTGTGTTATTTTAACCTGATTTCAGTCCTTTTTCCAGTTGATGCAATCATGGTGAATAATTTGAGTTATTAAATTTAATGAAAAAAAAAAAAAAGAATCTGAATATCCTTTCAGAAGATGTTTCTCCCAGTTTTACACATGTTCATATATTCAGGAGGCAATTTTCTGAAAAGGGGGAATGGCGGCCCATCTTAAACACCAATTATGAAATGTCTCTTTCTTTTGGATTTTGGGGGAAACGTAAGGTCTTACAAAAATGTGTTGTGAGGTAAAATAAAAGTTATGCCTAAAGCCCTCCGTCCACCAAGCACCTTATTTTTACATAGCAGCATTAACAGATATTTGGGGGGGATGCTTGTCTAGTGTCCAAGCAAATTTGAAGTGTTGCCGTCTTGGTTTTTAAAAATTTTAAATGCAGATTTTTGTTTTAATTTAAAATAACTATTCTATAAAACATGAAAATCATAATATTACCTTCATATATCTAAAGACATTTAGGAACACCATTATCACTGAAGACATGAGTTGTGATCTGTCATGCTTACTGCAAAATTGTTAAAATCACAAAATTCCAACGTTCCCTATTGTTGCGATCACAGATGAATTTTCAACAAGTGGTAGTTACTAAGTCGGTGAGTGACTCTGGCTGTGACCAGTGTCTCAAACTTTGGTTTAACATGCACCCCCCACCCCACCCAACCCACTCAACCCCCAAACACAAGGCTTTGATACCAGAGGCCCCATTCACCGCTGTGTTACCACGGGACACAGAGCTGCTACCGGGAATGCTTTGGTCATGTTATGGTCGGTGGATCAGCATCACTTCACATTAGAGTGTGACGCCCTCCGCCTGAATCACTGCTCTCATTTCGGTTTCCTCAGCCCATAATCCTGTACAGACCATGATAATATATGTATGTAAAATGTAATAATAACAATATAAAATAATAATATCTAATGTGATGTTATAATAATATAAAATGTAATAATAATAATATGTTTACATGCATTTTAAATAAATTAAAATAAATGATATGGTGCATTTTACCATTCATAATTGTTTAAAATTTATTATAATTAATGATAAAATAAAGTACAAGTTAACGTGAAATTTCGGCGTTCACAATGAATCTTTGCACCTCAGCTGGGAACCGCCCACCTCTCACAATTGTCTTGGCGTGTCCAGTAGCAACTTAACCCTCATCACCCCATACAAAGGGAGTGGGAAAGAGAATTTCAACATTGGCGTGAAAGGAGTCTGCCTCCATCTCGTTTCCAGTCACGTCCCTCCCGTCTGTTTCTATGGGACTGGACTTGTTCTTGTTCTGGTTGGTTGCTCGCCATCACAGTGAGCGAGGATGTTAATACTTCCTCAACACAAAGCCAAGATTTCACCGGGAGGCTGGCAGGACTGTGGAAGGAAATATTGTTACAGTCTCATTTGTGTCTCATGTTTTTTAGTGTAGTGGTCATTTTGGTTTCTGTCCTTCTTTTGGTCCCTGTTTTGTTTCTAGTGCAGGATCTAACACTAAATCTTAAAGTATTTTAAAACGTTATTTTAAAGTCTTTATTAGGAATTTGGAACAAATCAAGTTATTAGCAATGGAGACCTTTTTTTTTTTTGCTGTGGTTGTCCAACTGCTCTCTGCTGTTGAACATAGAGAAAACAGTGAATAATAGTCACTGATAGAAGTTGTTGCCAAAAAAGCAATGTTGATATAAACTATCAACACATTCATTTTTATTTAGACAACAGTAATAAAAAAACAACAACACTACAGATTAAAAAAACAAACAATAAAAACACTTGTGACTAAGTATAACCTCACATAACAAAAACACAAGGGCATTACAAGGCAAAAGACAAAAACAAAATGGCATTATGGATGCCATTAGTACAACTGTAGGTTTTTCTTTTGTTTTTTTTAACTACAGAAAGTCAATGTCTAATGCAGCCAAGATGAATTACTTACTCATAAACCCATATCACATGATCAACAGACATGAAAAATAAGCCCAAAAGGACAGAGAGAGAGAAAGAACTCACCAAACCTGGCTTGGAGACACTAGATGCCGTTGAGATTGAATGTGTGAGCAATCTAAGAAGCGCAAATCCAAACAAAACGCATCACTTCCTGTGCACCAAAGGATTTTTTCCCCCAGGAAAGAGCTACCAGACACCGGGTGTTTAGGACAGCAAATGGAAAAGCTTTCATGAACTGGATATAGGTTGCATCACTATTGTGTTACATCAATATATGAAAATGATTAGGATTATGACTTTAACAAGCAAAACGGGTACAAAAGTTGAGATTGTATTGAAATAAGACCTGCTTGGTCGATATATGCCAACTTTTTCAGTGGATCCTATCGATTCAGAAAAGGTCTTGAGTGCTGTTCTATGAGGCAGCCAATAAAGAAAAAGGCCACATTACAGGAATACACATTCAGGCAGGATTAGTTTACAGTACAATGTGGACATCTGCAACATTAATGGATAACCATCACACCAAAAATGTACCATGCGTCATAGGTACCAGCCGCAACTGACGTTAACGTGCTCGAAGAATAGCTGGCTGCAAGAGTGGACAAGCGTAGAAGTCGCAACTTCTGGACCATAGTTGAGACTTTGGGTCTGATCTCGACAAATGACAAAGTCCCAAAAAAAAACAACTCTGTTTATGGCAGGAACAGGACTCAATCTCAGGGATATCGGTTTGGATGGGACTAGTTTTACCTGCAGTTATTTTCACTGGGCATTTTACAGGAGGTGAAACAGGCCAGAGGTTTTACTGGCACAGGCATGTGCGGTCCGCTTAGTCCAATTCAGACGGGACTAAAATTGTCCACGCACTCTGGTCATGATTACATTACCCTAGCTCCCCCTGTAAAACTAACCTCGTCTCAATAGGGCTTTAGATGGACTTTAGCGTATCTATCCTAAACAGTTTGAGGTTGACAAAGTCCTTTTTGTCTGAACTCCTGTCCCTTAAAATGTCTCTTTCACCCCTTTGGTCTTTCCTGCTGTAACTCCTTCTCCTCTGTCTTATCCACCTCCAGAGTTTCCACAACCAATTATCTGAACTTAGGGCCTTAAAAAGTATTAAAATGTATTAAAGCTATTATTAGAGCTCTTATGTTTTTCACCATGCACTGACAGGTGTCTTTGTGCTGCATGTTCTCTCTTAGATGAATCCAGAACAGGGTTAGTAGTACAATCTGCATCATATCTGCTTTACTAAACACAGTTGGACTTCATGTCCCTTAACTATTCATTTGCTGGTGTCCTTTTTCTTATACTGACCTTTTATAGTTTTACAGCTTTCATTAGCTTTGTTTCTTTATTTTGGTTGTTAAATTGGTCTTAAATTAAATTCCAAACAGCATTAAAAAGATCATAAATACTCTTAAATGCTCTACTTAAATGTGCCTTGATATAATGTTCCAGATACGAGAAAGCTAAAAAAGTTTTCTTCTATCCTTAAGTTAGGATATGAGAGTCCAGTCACATATGATGGCCTCATTATGGTGACATGGTGGTTCTGTTTGTTTTTGTGTGTGTGTGTGTGTGTGTGTGTGTGTGTGTGTTTGTTTGTTTGAATATTTGTGCATATGATCTGTGTTTTTAATGTTTTGTGAGAACGATCCCCACAAGAATAAAAACCTGGTAAAGTGGTCACTGGTGAGGAATGTTTTCCAGACCTCATTGGGAAACAGATTACTTTTCGTGTGTGTGTGTTTGTGTGTGTGTGTATGTACCTTTTGAAGTGCTGTATTTGTGGTTTGGAAGCCTTGAGTTATTTATGATTTCACTCACCAGATTAAGAAGTTTGGGCCTAACTACCAGTCATACCGCCAATAACCACTGTAACACACACACACACATACACAACCACTCACACGCAATCATCCCATTTTGGAGGGTGGGTTTTGTTACCCCATCTGCGTTGTATTACCGTCATTGAAAACACACAGAGGCAGGCAGACAGGCAGACAGACTTTCTTCTTGACATTATGAATCACAGTCTTACTTCTGCCTTCTTGCCTCTCACTCTGTCACTTCCACAGTCAGACACTATGTGACAGCTACACAGGTATCCTGAAGTTGTGCTAGGTAAGGTTTGACTGATATGGGTTTTTGAAGCCTGATATTGGCACTGACATTTGACGCTGCCAATTGTCAACATGTTGTGCCAATATTCAATATCTTTAAATGTGACCATTTTCATGACAAAAATAAATTACCACCAGAACTGTATTCCTATCAGAGTGGAAAAGCCTCTGAAACAGCATGTATTTGAAACAATTATTGTGTTCTATTTTATTGCTTTTATTGTTTTTACTGCTTATTTTTATTTTCTCTTTTGTGCTTATTGGCCCACATGGATCAATAAAGTTTCATCTTTCATCTGAACTTATTTCGACCACAAGGCACTAAAACTCTCCATTTAAACCCAGGATAAAACTAATACTAATCAAACAGATCAGTGCACACTTGTGTGGAATCTGATCTAAATGTCTCTGTTAGAATAAGTTCCGGTTAAGGTCTTCCCATAGACAACCAGTGTAGTACTGATCAATTCTACAATAAATATGTTATCAATCAAACTGCATCATATCCATCATATCAGAGGTGGACCACACTGACTTTTAAGAAAGGGACAATATCAATATTTCCCTTACGCACAGCAACAACATGGACCGGCATTCTAAGTTACATTTTGTATGCATTTTTCAATTTTTTCCTTCTTCTTCAAGCTTTGTTATGAGATCCAGATAAACTCTGTTAGTCCTCGAGGAAGCAGAAGGCCGCCCATAACTGAGGTTAAGACACAAACTGGTTGAATAAGTGTGAGTCAGCTCACGATCACAGGCTGTTGCCGGGATCAAATGGAGCCTTGCCCTCCAACTTAAGGCAAATTTATGGTTTCTGCGGTGTGCCCGCGTTGTTCACGGCAAGACCGTTCTCTCCGCAGAGGCACAGCATTTCATGGTAAATGCGGTAGCTGTGCGGTGTTCGCGTAGAGAGCGCAGAATCTCCTCCTATTGTCCATTTTTGCCGGTTGTCAGCTGTCACTTGGCTCGATTAGACTTACTTCCCTGGTAACCAACTAACATAGCAACCATTAACCAATCATAGCCTCTGAACTGACTGCGGCGAGTTTCATTTTTTGAGAGGAGCGCGGAGCTCGGTGCGGACCCTCCGCAGACCCCCTGCGGAGCTCCGCACTCTACGCACAGACCCTCCGCACCGCGAACACCGGGCACACCACAGAAACCATAAATTTGCCTTTAGTCATATCTCATACTGGGGATTATTGTCAGTGTCCTCCAGAAACCTCAATAGCTCCACTTTTATTGGAACTGACTCACTGTTAATTCCTAAAATGTAGACCTTTTGGAGATTTGGAGTCTTTTCATGTGTCTAAATGACATTCATTCTCAGTTTTTATATAACATACTTTGTATAAAATTTTTAATTCATCATATGGAGGATGCACCACCTTCACAATCCATGTCTTAATTGTTTCAAGGCTTAAAACTCCTTTAATCTCTCCTTCATGACTGAAGTGGATTTAATGGATGCAATCAATACGGATTCACCTTCTCAATCTACTTCATGGAAAGAGGTTGCTGCTATTATTTTCTAGACTCAGTGCAGTGTTTTGTAATGAAACACTTAGTAAGTATTGTTTTTTTTTAAATCCTATGTGACAGTTTTTGCCACAGTTTTTCACAGTTCCTACAATTTAAGTCTCAAAACCTTGTTTGGGTCAACTTCCACTCTTCACACAGAAACAAATCTAATGTGAAGGCTCTTCTTTTCAGAGAGAGAGAGAGAGATTCCAAACCTCTGCATGTGTTGGCCTCGGGAAACTATCCACCTGTCAACACACACACACACACACACACACACACACAAACAAGCACACACACACGGCCAGGCTCTCTATACAGGGTACCTGTCAGTGTGTGTTTTGCCTTTCTCACTGAGATCCCTCTCTCCCACTTAGCCAGCTAACAAAGCTTACGTAGACACACACTGCAAAACACAAGGCATACATGCAGCCGGGATGCAGTGGTCCCTGTTATCTGCAGTGTGTGTGTGTGTGTGTGTGTGTGTGTTAAGGTTAGACTGATATAAGGGGCCGATATTGGCCTTGTATTGATATTCAGATATGGTCCAATCAGTGTAATCCACCTCTGTTATTATGGACAGTACCTTTCAATTTTGTTACAAGCCCCATATTAGTTTACAGGCAGTTAGAAAAGTTACCCAGATACCCATTAAAATGATTTAAAAAAAAAATCTTTCTTTCTTTAAAGTCATCCACAACAAGAAGCCGTTGTGTTTTTGGGCCACCAACTAGTATCTCAATTTTATTGCCGTTTAGTCGCAGGAAGTTACATGACATCCATTTTTTGACAGCGGATAGGCATAATTCTAGGTTTGTGAGTTGTGAAAGGTCGTACGGTTTAATGGGTAGGTAAAGTTGGGTATCGTCCGCGTAACAGTGAAATTTAATATCATGGCTACGGAAAATTTTGCCAAGAGGTAGCATGTAAATAGAGAAAAGCATAGGTCCTAGCACAGAGCCTTGTGGTACGCCAAAGTTAACTTTTTAGAATGTTTGGAGATAATATTGTATAGGCGTTCTATAGGCTGGTTGTGTATTTAGAGCAGGGGTCTCAAACTCAATTTACCTGGGGGCCGCTGGAGGCAGAGTCTGGGTGAGGCTGGGCCGCATCAGGTATTCCACAAGAAAAGCTTTGTTAAAAAAATTCCAATCTTCTCAAATGTCTTTATTTTTATTTTTTAACACAAAATAAGATTTAAACGTCTTTATTAACAGTTCTTTAACCTCAATGGGTTCTTCTGAATATGAATTGTCCTGAACATGAATGGAACATTGAAGAACATGAACTGTTCTTCTGAACATGGCTTCTCTTGCCTACTCCTTGCTGCTAGAGACCTGGCAGTAGTCATAGAAACAAAAAAAACAAATGACATCATATAGAAATATATGTAGTGTTCATCGTGTGAGGCAATGCAAATAGCGCGATGCAAATAAAAAATAATGACCCACAAATAACGGTGCGACCCTATAATTGGTCCGGGTTACCGGGGACTGTTATCGCCGACGGACAGGTGTCGCTATGTGACTGCAGACTACATTAGGCTACATTGAGTTCCTTACTTTTCTTTTATCCCGCCGCGTACGCATCACTTTGATTTATTTTGTCAGAGAGAGACATATATACGTATAATGTCCCGCTGGGCAGCAACTTTAAAATCTTTTTTTTGGAAGTGTTGTGAACGCAGCGCGCTGGGACGAATGTCCGCGTGTGCCCAATAGAAACGAGGCAGCCAGCCAGGCACGGAAGAAAACTCTCCATGGCAACGCTGCTGTAACTTTCACTCATTGAGAAATGTTTCTCTGCTTGCATCAAGCCCGGTCGATGTCCCACCCCCGAGAGCCATATACCCCACCGTGATTGGTAGGTTCGTTCAGCTCCGCACACAATACTGTAAAGTGCCATCCATATAAAACTCGCGGGCCGCACTAACATTAAACTTTCATATTAAGGTGGGGGCCACAAAATATCGTCTCGCGGGCTGCAATTGGCCCGCGGGCCGCGAGTTTGAGACCCATGATTTAGAGGAAAGTACTATTTTAGAAAAGACATCTAGGGAGACAGTCTCAAACTGCGAGAGGACACCGGTAGTCTCCATGGCACCAGATGCTTGATCAAGAGATGGATCAGAAGTTAGGTAGCTCTACCTCAGTAGGTAGTGAATTGATAATCTCATCTCTAATACAGTAAATTTTGTAGTCATTTTGTAGTAACATGTAGTTATAGAAATCATTCAAAAGCCAGCAGGGGCATATTGGACATTGTAGTAACCAGTGTGTGTGTTTGCATCTGAGTTTATGTGTGTGTGCATGTGTATGTGTGCTCACCATAACACCTCAGCATATCTCCCCCCCCCCCCCCCTCCTCACTGTTTCAGGTCAGCATTTCAGTCTTCGTCAGCTGGGGATCTGTGAGCCGGCGTCGCGCCGCGGCCTGGCCTTCTGCTCCGAGATGGGCCTGCCCCACCGCGGCTACTCGGTCGGGACAGCCCAGGACCTGGACGGCGACAGCCAGGCCGTGATGTCACCGGAGCGCGCCATGCGGCTGTGGGGCCGCGGGGGTCTGGGCAAATCGTCGGGGAGGAGCTCCTGTTTGTCCAGCCGCTCCAACTCGGCGCTGACTCTGACCGACACCGAGCACGAGAACAAGTCGGACAGCGACAATGGTAAGATGGCATCTGTTTTTTGTTTTTTTCATTAACTCCCTCTTTGGCTTTCCTTCTGTCTATCATCAGTACATGACATGTTAAACGATCTGTCTTTCTGTCTGTCTAAATGTCTGTCTATCAGAGTGCAGGAGTGGTTCGTGACTGGGCGTGCTTTTATTTTCTTTATTCTATTCTGTCACTCTCAACCAGTCTTGACTGGCAGGTTCTTTATTTCTTCTGTTGCCTTGTTCTATCCTTCGCTCAGGCCGTCCTTTTATCTCCCACACACATATAGACACGCACCCTTCCATATCCGCTCGTTCTCCTGAATTACTAAGTTTCCGGTCTTGACCTCGGCCCTTTGAACGTGTGAACACATGGACGTGAATATTTCTTCATTCTGATAGGTACATGCGCTGTGTTGGCAGCTTTAGAGAAGCAGCTGGAGAATTAGAGGTACACCTTATTGTTGAATGTCCGGCCCGCACTACTACTACTACACAGTGTCTGAAAAGTGTAAAATCATAGAGAAATTGGCAACTAAACATTTAGAAAATGTTGGAAAATTCACATTTTGTCGTTAATGCCCAAGACATTCACGTGACGCAGCTAACTGCTTAGCATTGTTACCAGTTTCTCTTTACACCTGTTACACTGCACACTGTCTCTCTTAACAAGTCATTCAGTCTCACATTCAGCCTTCAAATCTTATTTTCTTCAAAAAAGAGTGAAAAATTCTGCCACTGAAGTGAAATAATTCCACTTGTTTCCAATGCAGTTTCACTTATTTTAGGAATTTTCTAGAAACAAGTGTTAAAGGAATAGCTGGGTATTTTGAACCCTGGGCCCAAATAACATGTTTTCCGTCATGATCCCTATTAGTAGGAACCATAACTTCGCTAGCCGCCTGCTCCGCCCACAGTATAATCATACTGGTGTTATATGTTATCTTGAAAAAAAAAAAAAACAAGCTTTCTGTCAATAGTTGTGTTCTATTTGGATAGGAACTATTTTTTCTCAAAGTCGCACTACCTTCTAAGCCGGTGTAAGCTCCACGAGAGCAGAAGAATCCAAAAATAACTGCTGACAGAAAGCTGGGTTTTTTACAATTTTTTTTTTATGTGGAAAACGTAGATACATTTGAGAACTGGTTGCATTCTTCCATGTGGACCCCTCACGCAGGTTTTTTACACACACACACAGAGACACGCACACAGATACATGCACGCACACACACACACACACACAGGGAGAAAGACGAAGGAGTGGGGGCCATACACAAAAGAATGTCCCACTAATGAATATAATTAATGATCACAATTTAGCTGAGCAGTCATTAGTTTGTCTGTGTGTTTCTGTGTGTGTGTGTGTGTGTGTGCGTGTGCGTGTCAGTGTACTTTTATATATGTCTTTGTGTGTGAATGCATGTACAGATCTCTATTCAGTTTTGTATGTGTGTACGCATTTGTGTGTGTGTGCTTGTGCATGAACGTGTGTGAAGCCTATTCATTATCCTCAAGGTAGTTTTCCCTAACAGGTGCGAGTTCCATACTTAATAAAGGACTTGTATTTGATTTCACATACACACACACGGAAACACAATATTTTCATTAAGGCGCGCGCACACACACACACACACACACACACACTGGGTTTTCATTAAGAGATGCAGTACTGTAATTAACAGTGAGATAAAGTGCTGAGTAGTTGTACTTCCTATATTAAGTTTGATAATGTTTTTATTAAATGGCATTATGCTGTTGATGTCAGAGCTCTGGAGGATACACTTCCCATCTCTAAAAGTGAGTAGTCGTCAAGTTTTCAAAGGCTAATTGACTCTTTAAAGTGCAGCTGTGTGTGTGTGTGTGTGTGTGTGTGTGTGTGCGCGCGTGCGCGCGTGCTTGCACCTCATTTTGAAAAGACTTAGAAGAGCACATAAATCTACATGCATGCTCGCAAGGTATTAACAGAGTGGAGATGTGGCTTCAAACAGGTCCTCAGATGGTCACATCTAGGGTTAGGCCAACATATGGGTCCGATATTGTCCTCAGATCTGGTCTAGTCAGTATGTGATATGATATGATGATTGATTACTAGAATTGTACTACATTGTTTGTCTATGGGAATACCTTAACCTGAGCTGATTCTAATTCTGGGGGAAACGCTGAATACAATAGTTGAATACAATAGTTCATTGAAATTATTTGGCATGAAAATGGTCAAATTGAAAGATATTGAGCATCAGCGCAAAACATTGGCTGCCGGCAGATTCAATCCAAGATATATCACCATCAGACAAAGACCTACTACCGATATGATTTCATTTCATGAACAATAGGAGGAGAAGTTGATTACCGCCATTCAAAGCTTCCCAGTTCTCTACAACTTTTATTTGAAAGGCTACAGGAAAACAATGCTTGAAGAACGGTTACATCCATCGCTGGGGTTGATGGTAAGCTCAGGAGGAATTTTATTGAGTTTTTTTTCTCCTAGCTATGGTGTAGCGTTATGAAAGGTAATACCGAATCAGTGAAAAATACACTAACTGTTCCAAACTTTGTAGCCGCAGACTTGTCGAATTAGCCTTTAGCCTCGGCCTCTCTGTGACGCACGCGGCATTGAGCCCGCGCGGAGGGACTCCTTTGAGAGTCAGATGAGGTGGTGAGACACTTAGCCCTACACAGCAGCTGCCTCACCTGTTCTTCAGCTCTCCCTTTCTCTTCTTCACCTCCTCTCTCGTGCTGCCTCTCCACTCTGAATGGAACCGATAGTCTAGTTACCGCGCTGTAAACAGCAGACGATACGTCGCCTCCACCGAGACTCCTATTGTTGCTCAGTCCCTTGATACTGACCCCAGTTCACAACAGAGAGAGTGTTTGTGTGTTCCCTGTAGTCATAGTGTGTGTGTGTGTGTGTGTGTGTGCGTGTTTGTACAGTAACGTAAGCCGACTTCTGTGATTCGATCGGCCGCTTTGTTGCAAGAGGAAGAGAGAGAAAGAAGAGATAACAGAGGAGAAGGGGAGCAGGGGAGAAGAGATGGAAAGATCAGAGGAGAGAGAAGAGGAAAAGAGGAGAAGAAGAAGCAACGTAATTCAAAGGAGATGAATGGAGAAGCCAGGAGAGGAGCGAATAAAAGAGGGAGAGGGAGAAGCCTCTTGGCGTTATTTGTTCTCCTGAGAGGAAATATTAGACTTGAGACGTCTGGCTGGCTCCCCAACGTACACACACACACACACACACACACAAATACACACTTGTAGTGTCTGGACCCAAGGGTGCCCAGCTGTCACTTGCCCAGTCACTTGATATCGGTGACCTCAACTACAGAGACTGAGAAAGAAAGATACAGTGATAGATAGATCAATGAAATAATAATTAAAATTATAACAGAGTCCACCAAGCCAATTTGTATGATCTCAACTATCTACAGGACTATGTATTGAAAAATACAGGCAGGATGACTGATTGAGATCCACCAATTGGCTCTAGGTTGCATCACTATTGTGTTATATACAGTTCATGAAAGATTTTGCATTTGCTGTTCTGAACACCTGGTGTCTATCCTCTGCCGCACAGGAAGCGATGTGTTTTAAGTTTCCGGTTTGTTTGTAATAAATAAAAGAAGAACTGGGTAGTTATTATGAGCAGCAATAGCCACCATGGCTGAATACACAAAGAAAAGAGCGCCACCTACAGAAACTCAAACTGCATCAACAGACCCCAAACTGAAGTGTGAGCTCATTGGGGGATAAAGAAAAAACATACACTTGTAACATTTAAATGATTAGAAAAAATATACCAAATGAATGATAGGTAAAAATTGCAAGACAATGCGTTATTATAGAAGGATGAAGGATGGAAGGATAGAAGCATAGAAAAACAGACAGATGTCTAGTTTTAGTGCCATAGTAATGAGCTTAAGACATATTAGCTGACCTCCTCTCTCCGTCTCTTAATGCTTAATGCTGAAAAAGTGTGTGTGTGTGTGTGTGTGTGTGTGTGTTAGAGTTTTTTATCAGGGTGTTTGTCTGGCGTCTCCTTAACAAGATTAATAGAGAGAGAGAGAGAGAGAGAGAAAGAAAGCGAGGGATATAGGGAGTTTGTGTGTGTGTGTGCATGTGTGTTAGAGCATTTTATTAGGGTGTTTGTCTGGCCTCTCCTTAACAAGATTAATAGAGAGAGAGAGACAGACAGAAGAGAGAAAGAGAGGAGAGACAAAGAGAGTGGGAGAACGAGACGGGCAGAATGTGATGGAAAGCGAGGAAAAAAGAAAGAAAAAGAAAAGAGTGAACGGAAGCGACGGAAACAGACAGGAAGAGAGGGAGAAAGAGGGGTGCACCTCATCTTTGCTAACCAGATTACTTTACTATGTGTCAACAAAACAGTTAATCCATTTGGCATCACTAAGCCGCTTAACACTATAACCTTAGCTTGTGTCATACACACACACATACCACACACACACACACATACACAGTACGCAGACACACAGATGCTCAAACACCTCACACTTATTGCTATGACTTTATTTAAGCATGAACACGAAAAGCAGTGTTGGCGACTGCATCCGCTCCTCATTCTAAAATTATACCTGCCATTATAATGTGTCCTGTATCTGGATTGTGTCTAGATCTGACGTAGCTGGATTATATTTACACCTGACCTAAAACGCGTCTCCGGTACAGACACTGAAATCCAATTTCTCTTTCACTCACCAGATTGTTACGAACGTCACTTCCTCTCGTAATATTTGCATCCTTTAAAACTGACAGTAAACACCGTTTCTCGCTTGTTCCCCATCCACCAGTATCGTGACAGTCCATTTTTGGTAGGGTGTTAAAGGCCGATGTGCCTTCCGTGTGTTTGTTTTGCTTGTGCTTCCTGTGTGGATCCATGCGCGAAAGTTCATGTACATTAATGTTGCTCCTAATGTGCATTGTAGACGTTCTGCATTTACACTTTGTTGTTAATGTGGCCAAATGCGTCCCTTACCGCCTCCAGAGCTGGTTTGGGTATTCGGATTACAATCCCTCCTCAATGCATCTTGGGTCTCAGTTTCCGCTCCTGTGAATGATCAGCAAACCAAACAGCGTTGATGTCCAATGTTCTCGTCGTCCTTTTACTGGATATATTCAAAGTAGTGGGAATACTTCCACCCAGAGAAAGACAACGTTTGTACCATTTCTCATCAAAGTAGTGACAATACTTCCACTACTACTCATTACTGGGAAAAGTGGTAGTATTACTACTGTAACTCAACGCCACTCAACTCTGTGGAAAAGTAACACAATATATGTTTAAAGCATAATTCCCTTTTCTAAGGGCAATTACACTCAGCAGCAAGAGAAAACGAGTCACAGAGAACATCAGAGAGAGGGGAAGAAAGAAGAAAGCGAGAGAAGTTAGAGGCCAGCAGACTTTTCTACTTCATTCCAGGTGACAGATTGATCCTCAAAGAACCAACCAACAATTAGCACATCTGAATGGACCACAGCCAGAGCGTGTGTGTGTGTGTGTGTGTGTGTGTGTGTGCATATGAGTTTGTGTATGCATTTGTTCTGTATGAGTGAGTGTGTGCTTGTCTGAGTGTGCATTTTTGTGTGCAAGCTTCTGCAATTTTGTGCGTGTATCTCTGTGACTGTGTGTGTGTGTGTGTGTGTGTGTGTGTGTGGTGTGTGTGTGTTTGTGTATTTGTATGCAAGAGTGTGTTTCTGCAGAGGTTGTTTCTGCACAAAACATTACAGATTTTTCTTCTTTTATGACGAGAAGAAAAAGAATGAATAAGAAAAGAACAAAAGTAAGTAAGAACATAGCATGAGAAACAATAAGACAGACTTTATGCACGTCAGCCATTTTATTAGTCATCTCAGTATGGCTCATCACACTAGCAACCTACCAAAACATTAGCTGAAATATTATTTGAAGTCTTCCCTCTAAAATTTAAGGACTAGCAAATAGGTCTGAATTTTACATAAACACATACAGTATTAATGCTATTTTGTGAGTGTGCTTACACAGTTGGAAGCAGTTGGCACATTAATACTATAAGACATATTCATCAAACAAAATCCAGTTTAGCATCTAACTCTCAACTGTGATATCAACTCGTGCTAATGACAGTTTTAAAAAAGCAGTGGAGTCCAAAATGACAGAAAGACAGAGTGAAGGACATGAAGGGCAAGGTAAATACAGAAGGATAAAAAGTTGAAGTCAGGGAGAAAAAGAGAATGGTAAGTAGAGCGGTGGATAGAGTGATTGGAGAGGAGGGATAGAGTGATGTTTCCCAACCTCCAAAACAATACAGATAACTATATTTGCTGGACAACACAGGTAGACAGGTAGGCCAGACAGATAAGAAAATAGGCAGGGGGAGAAAACAGTGAGAAACAACAGTGAAACAGATAAAGAGCAAAACAGAGATAGATGGATTTTCTTTACCCCCATGTTTCTCTTACATTGTCCATGAGCTATGAATCGTAAAGGGAAAATCCACTCTAAAAGACATAAAAACCTTAAAAACAACTATTTCTGTGATGTACCTTCCATTCCTTGGCCCATTTTGTTGTTTGGTGATGTATTTTTCTTATTCCCGTAGGTAGCTGGCCAAACATAGATGTGACACCATGTCGAGATATTTCTAGCGCAGCTGATAGTAGAAAATGTTGCAGTGATATAAAACATCAACGGTAAATGTCAAGTTTTGGTGTCAGTCCCTCAGAATCAAAGAGCGAGGGCTTCTTTCTAGACTAGACTAGAAATCCATTGTAGAAGAGGCAGAGATATCAATTTCTCCAGCAACAGTAGCAGAAAATAGACCAGAATGCAACATAGCCACAAGACATGTGATTTGAGTAAGGGGCATGGCCACAGTTCAATGCATCACATTGAAATGAATGGAATTGAACACGCACCGTGGGCCTGTACAGGATCTGTGCTTGTTGATAAAAAGTGTAATGATGTCAGTTGTCGACGTGATTTCCAGCAGTAGCAAACTTCTTTGTAGCAGTGGTGTTTTTTGCAGAGTGTGGAAGTCTCGAAGAATCTGGGAGCCGTAATTTTATTTAATCCTTATTTTATTAACTGTAGGTAGTTATATAAAATTACAGTGAGCAAAGCGGCAGTTGCTGGCAGCAAGCAACATGGGAGCTAGCTACTTATTATTCAGGAACCCTTTTAGCGAATGAGTGCTGATTAGCCACAATGCTAACGTGGACATGTAAAAGCATGGATTCTCAGGGAAAAAACAAGAAATCATCTTGCTTCCAATACACTGTAGTGTGAGAGGAGTCAGCTCAGTTAACTTGAACAAACAGCTGGGTTTTTAGCTAGCTTAATAGCCAGCAGGCTAATTCAGCAAAGCAACTAATTTAAATGTTAACATGCAACGACTAGCCACTACTAATGCTAGCTTCTACTAGATACGTTAGCCAGTGCTCAAATCAGATGTGTTTACAACAAGAATACTAGTTAGCTAGCTAACAAGCTGATCTAAACACAAAACAAAAATGATCAGTTCCCGGTCAAAAGCAGCATAGAAATTAACCATGTCTATTGAATTCTGTTGAGACGGACAAGTCGTACATTTAGAAAATTTAGAAACCACTATTGCCCGAGAGCTGAGGACCTCCAATATGGCTGCCAGAAAGCCACCTATTGACTAACACGCAGACACACATACAGGAAGGTAGACAGATGTGGACAGACAGGAACATAAAATGGACCAAGATGGATGTTCTTTTATTTTGTGAAAGTAAATCAATACCTTTACATCTCTTACAGTGTTAACCGAACCGCTATCAGCCAGCTTGTGTCCACTGAGTCTATGCATTATCCATTATTTTCTTTCTTTGTTTTGTCTTTCTATCTTTTATCCCTCTTTCTTTGTCTCTCTATTTTCTTTCTACTCAGTGTATCAGAGTACTTGTGAATCAGAGCTCTTTTTTTTTCTTCTAATTTTTCTATTTTTCTAATGTTGAAGTGGCTTGTAAGACAGAGCGTATTAGCGTGATTCTCTCCTCTCTAAGTGCTGTTATTATTAAGCTGTCGCCGGACAGGGAATGACAGGATCTTTAGAAATCATCACGGCTCTCAACAGTGAATAAGACTTCTTTATCGCAGGAACAATGGCCACCAGTGATGCGCCGTGTGAGGCGACATCAATGGCATTGTTTGAAACGTGGAATTGAAATATGCTGGCCTCTATTTTGCGTCTTTTCCCCACACTTTGCTCTTACATAATCGTTCTATGACCACAGGAATATTGTATGGGCTCCTTAGCATTGGTTGTTTGTAATTATTGGTGATCTGAGACTTTGGGAAGTTTAAAAACATTAAAAATTTAAATTAAAAACACAAACAATTTTTTTTCAATTGCAAATTTTAAATATACAATCCATAATCTTAAACTAAAAAATGTATGTAACCAATGCATGTCTAAATATGACATTTTTGTCAGCATTCTATTGACTTTTTCGGTCATGAGTTTGTTTAACCTTTACTTAACCAGTAGGTTGACTGAAGAACAAATCCTTCTTCACACAAACACACTCTCTCTCTCTCTCTCTCTCTTTCTCTCTCTCTCTCTCTCTCTCTCTCTCTCGCTCGCTCTCTCATTAATTGAGGAAGTGCAGCAGTGTCAGATGGGTTACTGCCTCTCTGTCAGTGTGTGTGTGTGTGTGTGTGTGTGTCTATGTCTATGTGTGCGTGTGTGTCAGGGTTGAAAAAGCACTACCACTACTTTTACTCTGAGGACATTTTAAATACCGGTGGGTATTTAAAATGTCCTGAGAGTAAAAGTTATCAGGATACTTTTTTCCAGAGTAGTGTATGCAATGCATGCAATGTAAAAAAAAAAAAAGAGGAGAGGAGAAGGTTCAAACTTGGTTCTTTTAATTGAAGAAAATGAACAAGTAAATATAGAAAAAGTTTACTCTTCTCTGCTGTTGGATCTTCACTGCTAATGGCTATGCGATTGGCCAGTTTACCACTGGCTAGTTTCTGAGGCAATGCGTGTGAAGAGACAAAAAAAACATTCAAATTCAAAATGCAATTCCAAATGTTGTGAGAAATAATACTCCAGGCAAAATATACTTTGGTAAAAGTAGAATTAATATCTTCAAAAACTACTACTACTACTAGTAAAAAAAGTACACAAACAAAGCCACTCAATCACAGTAATGAGCGGAAATTTGTTACTTCCACCCTTTTAAATTGCTCCAAATTGTATGATAAAAATAAGGATAATATTAACTCCTGTTGTCTGTATATTCACCAACTGTGTTTAGTGGTCTTCTTCCCCAAAAGGTTAAATTAGTCTAATTAAAGTGAGACTAATTAGACTAATATATTGTTTAGCTGATTAGGCTGATATTTTGTATTAAAAATGGAATCTGGTCCAGTCAGTGTGGTCCACCTCTGATATGATGCAGTTTGATTGATTCCATATTTATTGTAGAATTGATCAATACTAGACTGGTTTAACCTGAATTGACTCTAATGTAGCATTTTGATCGAATTCAACACATGTCTGCATGCATTTTTTATTCATGTTATTCTTTTTTTCTGCCTTTTAATGGAGAGTTTTAGTGTCTCATGGTCTCAATGCTGTTTCAGAGGCTTTTCCACCCTGATGAGAATACATTTCTGGATGAAAGACTGACAGTTTCCAAAACTGATTAAGAGCATATAAAAAAAATCTTGTTTACCTTGCGTTTACTATGTACATTTGCTAGAAGTAATGCCGAAAGCAATGCAGCCAAGTGAAGTCATCCCTACTGGTACTGCAGCAGACAGCGCTGTTAGATTGCTCATAACCTCTCACTGGGATGTGTGTGTGTGCCTGCGCCTACAAATTTCCTCTGCTGTTTAGAATAATATGTATTTATTAAAATATTTATATTGCAGGCTTATTAAACTATACATCAGGTAGCCCTCTCGCAGCGTTCATATGCTCAGGACAGATTTATTAATACTATTGTTACTGAGCCGCGTATATTAGATATTTATCCTATACTATACACACATGCACACATACACATGCACATATGTGTGTATGTACATGCACAGACACACACACACACACACACCTCAGGGTAGAAGAAGAGACAATAGACTTAGGTGTTTGAGAAGACAGAGCATCACAATATTAAAGGTGCATATACAGAGATTATACATATGTGTTCACAAGGATGCATTTAAAGACAATTTATTTTCAACCATGCTCCAGAGCTGATAGATATTAATGTCGGTTATGTTTTCATTCAGCTGGCGCTGTACGTTCAAGACAAAAACCGCCTTCAGGAATAAATAATTTAATATATTTTTCTTCTCTCACAGCGAGAGGGCGTAGAGAGAAGCAGTAAGTATGTTTATTAGAGAAAGAGTGCAGTTACTGACTGCAGATATATTTCAGGCTCATCTTTCACACACTTCCAAGAACTAGTTGATTGTCTGTGTGTGTGTGTGTGGGTGGGTGTGTGGGTGTTTGTGGGAGTGTGTGTGTGTGTGTGGGTATGCGCACATTCTCACTTGTGCCAATGGAGAGGTCACGTGTACTCAGAGAAATAAGACTGTTTTTCCACCAGCAAGTGAAATGTACTTGAGTTCACAGGATGAACACACACACACACACACACACACACAGAGCCATGGTGCCAGTCATATTCAATAGCAATCTAGCGCTGACCAGAGAAATCAATGAATAACAGACTAACTGACTAGAGGGTTTAACTTTGGCGCCGCTAACATGGGGAAGACACTTCATTCCATCAAGTGGCTAACATTATATCATTCTCTATACAGCATCGCTCTCCCTCTTCTCTTCTCTTCTCTTCTCTTCTCTTCTCTTCTCTTCTCTTCTCTTCTCTCTCTCTCTTTCTACTCTGTCTGATTGCAGCTATTCTCCTCTCTGCTCCATCCAAGTACAGTTGATTTTATGTTTTTAGGATATAGTGTAGAGAGATTGGGGAATAGGCGTGCAGCAACTGATAATGTAATAAAATGCCCCTCTGAATGGGTGTAAAATGTAATAAATAATGCTATTATAATAGCAAATAATAATAATAATGCTAATTATTATAGTTATAAATCACCAGATAATGTTAAAACACCTTCAGACTGATATTATAGCAGTCAAAAAAAGTCCCACCCCAGATAATTTAATAATTGTCAGTGTAATAATGTACAAGACTTTGAAGAAAAGAAAAAAAAAAGTCAGGTTTAGTTACATTTTCAATGTATTTAGAGGGCTATTTTATTATATTTTGACACGTTATTACATTACCCACCGGTTATTACGTTATCGGATGCTACAAGGACACAAGCAACAAGTCCTCCCACTCCCCTCTCCTTCCCTCGACTCCTCTTCTCCTCCTTCCCCTCTTCCTCTCCTCACTTGTGTTTCTCAGAACCCATTTAGTCCGAATCCATTACCAGAAGTGCAGAGGGAGAAGGAGAGAGCGCGGCGGATAGACAGAGTGAGATAGGGAGATGGGGAAGAGCGTTCAGCCTAATAAATTCTACAGCAGCGTTTCTCAGTCTCGCCGAGTCTTGGGACCCCGGTAGATGATGGTCTTTTTACTTGTGGTGACAGGCAAAGCTTTCACTGCAGTTACGCAGAAAACCTCGTAACCAGGCATTTTTTTTTTTCTTTGCCTTTTTCATCTTAATGACCCCTAATTTAGTCCACATTAGAGCCACAGATCCCCATTTGATGAGATTTTGTCTCTTAGACCCAAATCTGAGAATATTTTCATTGTTAGATATGATTTTGTCCAGAATTCCATGACTATCTGTATTGTAGGTAGAGAGATAACAGTGAAACTATGATCAAAATAGTCATTCTTCTACATTCAATAATTGTTCTTCTAAATGAAATAATGAAGCTTAACAATTCATCAATTTGCTGGGGACCCCCTGGAACCCAGTGTGTGTTTAGTGTTTAGTGTTTATAGTACAGTTTTCAAACCGAATAATGAATCATTTCAGTATGATTTGAATGTAAAAACTGTTGTTGGTGTTTGACTCTTTCTTACTATTGCAGTTTGGTGATTACTGACAGATATGACTTTGGATGACAAGATGATATTTGTGTGTGTGTGTGTGTGTGTGTGTGGGTCAGGAGGTATTGGAAGTATTCAAGGTGAGAACCGAGATCGGATATCAAGAAGATCAGGTTCAGATTGGGTTTCATATCTGTCGTAGTGTAATGGGAGTATTGACGAGCTGTCATGTCAGAGAATTACATGCACATACACACACACACACAAACACCCATAAGTATACACACCTTCACATACACACACACACACACACATTTCCTCTTTCACCGTCTTTCCCCCTCTTCCCTCTTACTCCCCTTTTTCTCATACACAGCACAATATCTATCTGTGTCTTACATTCTATCATTCTGCTGCTCTATCTCGTTCTCTCTCTCTCTCTCTCTCTCTCTCTCTTTCACACACACACACACACACACACACACACACACACACACGCACACAAAGTCATTAGTATGTGGTGCTGTGTAATAGCTGGATCGATAGCTCTGCTGTTCTTACAGGATCATTTGGCCTCTGAAGCAAATGCTCTGACAGCCACTACATCATTAGGACATTACCACTCTCTCTCTCTCTCTCTCTCTCTCTCTCTCTCTCTCGCTCTTCATCTACCCTTCTCTTTGAATCCCTCATTGACTCCTTCATTCTCTCTCTCTCTCTCTCTCTCTCTTTATCTCTCCCTCTCCTTTTTACTCTTCTACATCATTAGGACATTGCCACTATGGCCCCTCTCTCCTCCTTCACTACATCCCTCTTACTCATAGTGCTTTCACACAGTCGGACAGATTCCCTTTGCATCTTTCTATCTACTTGTCTATTTGCTTGTCTGCCTCTATCAATCCATCTATCCATCTATCTCTCCATCCATCTCTGGGTCTTTTTTTCCTCCCTCCCTATTTGTCCAAGGCAAGATAAAAGAGAATCTCACCTGGTTAGAAAAAAAGTATTTTAAGGTGTGGAATGAGAAGTGTGAGACTATTTTTTTTTTGTGCTGATGTGGCGTGGGTGTGTCCCCCGGTGACCAATAAGATTCAGTCTCTCGCCGTAACCAGGAAGGTAGTTCATGCCGTTTGGAGCGTCGTGATTCGTCAGCGATTACCGTGGTGGTAATTAAATTGCGTCAGTGCTAATGGAGATAATTAAATACACTGCAGAGGGAATTGGACAGTACGGTGTCTATGGAGGTGGGAAAGGTGTGTGTGTGTGTGTGTGTGTGTGTGGCAATGATTGTTTGATGAGGCCTTTTTGATCCCATTTGATGAGACTGATATGGATTTTCAAAGGCTGATACTGATATCAATGATTTTGTACTGAAGCTGCTGATAGCTGATATTTTATGCCAATATTCTATATCTTTCAATTTCACCACGTTCATGCCCCCCCCCCCCCTCCCCCCCCCCCCTCCAAGTATTCAGTGTTTCCCTCAGAATCTTGCCAGGGTGGAAAAGCCTCTGAAACAGCATTTAGACCATCATGGGACACCAAAACTCTCCACTGAAACCCGGGATTCTAATTCTAAGTAATAAAATCCAGCAAATTGCATCATATCCACCATATTAGAGGTGGATGGCATGAACTGGCCAATATGTGTTGATTTAAATGAGGCCGAACCCCATATATCAATCTAACCCTTGTCCAGTTAACACATGTGTCACCTGAAAGAAAAAAAGACACTAGAAAGCCATATATTCCATCGCAAACCACCATCACTGTTTTTTTCAGCAGCAAGTGACTTGAAACCTTTGCAGTAATTACACAAAGGAGTAATGGTTTCCACTTTAAAGAAAATAACCACCATCTCTCTCTCTCTCTCTCTCTCTCTCTCTCTCTGTGTGTGTTTCTCTCTATCTCTCTCTCTCGCTCTCTCTCTCTCACACGCACACACACTCAAATGCTGGCCTTCCCCAAAGTGTCTGGAAAGCTAGTGATAGTGTGGCTGACCTCAGCATATGGGTGATTTTACTGAGAAACTTCACACACGTACACACGGCCTCGCTTTCTCCCTATTTGCCTCTCTCTCTCTCTCTCACATACAAACACACACTCTCCCACATCGCCTTGTCTGTCCTTGGCAGCTAATTCTAGTGTCATATGGCTTCTACTGAATGTGTGATTATGACACTAACAAAGGCTGGTTAGCTGTGTACGTGCGTGTGTATGTGTGTCTGCAAGGCTGTTGAGTGGGTAGGCCAGTCTGTCCGTCTCTCAGGCTAGCCAGCTAAAAAACACACTTATTAGCATTGCTATCTCTCTTTCCCTACTTCTCCTCTGGATATATTTAATACAAGTAGCTCTGGATAATGCCTAAAATGTAAATTCAGTCAAAAAATGTAATACACAAATAAAATATTTCTGTGAGACTGACAAGTGGACTCGCTCTTCTATTTATCATAATAATGTCAATAATAGCCCATAGTCACAAATGTGGAAATATGCAAACTCTCATTCTGAGTCACATTTAATCACCTTGTCATATATAATGTCATGTTTTTGTTGTTGTCTGGTTGTTTCTTTATATTTCTGTTGGTTATTGCCTCCCTAACCTCCATCCCTATAGTACTAACAATGCAAGGATCGGGGTTTGATTTCCATGTGTGCCGTAAAGGACTTTGTCCACGAAACAGCATGATATGAAAGGCCACAAATAGCTAAAGGAGAGAATTACCCATTGATCAAGTAAACACATGGTGTTTTGTATACCTGTGTTGTACATGGGTCCTCACAGAAGATCTCTTTGTTCCTTTGGGGGATGTTGTTTTGCTGGATAATGAGGAAAAAGGCTTACCACTAGAAGCACCACTGGGCGGTTTAAAAACTAAAATGAAATTGCTCCAGCAAAACAATGTTTTCTTCATGACTTCTCTTAAACGTTTGAGCCATAAACGCCCGGGGTTTTGACCAGCCTTCTTTATGGGGAGATGGTACACCCCTACACTACCCCAAAGTGTGTTTTTATGCTAATTTATGACTATCAGGTTGGCTAGACAACTAGTAACCTGATTAGTTCCATTGCAGGATGGCTTTGGGGTGGAATTAATGACTCTCCCTGCTTTGATCTCAGTGCTAACCTGAAGCAAGGCTCTAAAATCAGTATTTCACTTTTGTAAAACATTTTAACCTTTTTGGCAGCCATTCCCCCATATGAGTTCATGAATAATCAGCCATCAACTTTGACTGGCTGAGTAGTATTTTACACTTTATGGAAATATATCTGATTGAGATCAAGATTTCCTTTATCAAGAGAGACCTGAGAACAAAAAGCATTCATAAAAATGACAGAAAATACACAATACAATTCAAACAGTCAGCATCACACAAGGACAATCATTTCTAAAAGCAATCACAAACATCATAGAAAATGTGAGATATAATTGCTTTAAAATTACTGAGGATGGCAAGAAATTCTCATTTCAAAGTGGCTTGCAGTCTGTTCCATTTAGAAGGTGCATGGTAGCAGAAACCAACCTACTAACTAAACTAACCAGTCCTGTGATCTGGTACTATAATTACTGGATTTAAAAGACATTAGAGATGTGAGGTGAGAGGAAGATTCAAAAGTAGAGCCTTGCTTTTCCCTCATACTTCCAACACATACAGCACATTCAGAACTATAGTTGGAACACATATAGAAACAGTCTGTCTGTCAGCTGCTCAGTGGCTCCCCCTATCTGCCTATCTGGGACCCCAGGACCTCTAACAACAAAACCTTCATATGACCCGTAGAACCAGCCAACAAGCAAAACAGTAAGCCACAATCTGACAGTAAAAGCAGGCAACAACCAAAAGAGAAAGCCAGTCTGACCAGTAAAAACAGGCAAAAACCAAAACAGATAGCCAGTCTGACCAGTAAAACCAGTCAATAACCAAAACAGAAAGCCAGTCTGACCAGTAAAAGCAGGCAACAACCAAAACAGAAAGCCACAACCTGACCAGTATGAACTACACAATTCAATGGCTAGATGTATCAAAAGAAACATTCAAATTCCATGTACATTTCCTTGTCGCTTGACTTTCTCTTGATGTTTTTTTATGTGCGAAGAGCTCATCAGAAAGCCATGTCGATATTCACTGTTAATGTTGCTGTTTTATTAGGGTGCCCAAGTTGGAAATCAGCCATGAATTCTGATAATTCTGATAAGTCATAAGCTATCTAAACTACAGTAGATTCACATCGCTAGGCTAAATGAACAGCCAGAACAACAGAACAAGGGTATGTAAACTAGATTAAAGGCTCCATATGTTTCAGTTTTCATGATTTTGTTTTCAAATATACCCTGGCTCAGGATAAGAATAATGTTTTTTGTAATGTTTTGCAGATGAATGTAATTTAGTTAAGTTGAATTGAATTAGTTAATATTGAATGAATTTGAAGAGTAAGTCGTCCCAATACTGTACCCTGATTGGCCGACAGCAATTAGAATGAATTGAGAATGAAATGAGGTAAACCTGCTGATTGGAGGCTTTCCAGTTCAAATGCTGCAAACTGGCCTGATTGGAAGGATTTCAATATTTTTTTAGTGAGGGAGCCAATCAGGACCAAGTCCAGTGGTGATGCGTTTCTCTGAGTTATTCCGTTCTTGAAATAGGAACATGTTGGCTGTGTTGCTGTTTTTTTGGTAGTGTTGCCTAACAAATTGCTGATTGTATGTTGTTTAAAAAATGAATGGTCTACTAAAGAGAAGCAGGGCTGGAAACTGTGTTCTTGTGCTCTGTTTGAATGTAATCCTGCATTTAACAGGATTTGTCAGACCTGCTTGAGAGATGAGGGCACTGCTAACATTTGCTAACCTAGATACCGGCATATTTGAATAGACTAGTGTGTGTGTGTGTGTGTGTGTGTGTGTGTGTGAGAGAGAGAGAGAGAGAGAGGGCAGCAGGTTAGGAGTGGGAAGGGCCACAGAAGGTGAGGAGGTGGTGTTTGAATGGCACCTCTGCTGTTACCGAAGCACTCACACTCACACACACACACACACGCACACGCACACGCACACACACACACACACACACTCTGCCGGTATATACACACTCCTTCTCTCTGCTTCCATCTCCATCATAGAGATGAGCGGATGGATGCTTTTAACTAATCACATCATCTAAAAGGAGAAAACAAAGGAGAGAAAGAGAGAAAGAGAAGGATGAGAAGAGTAAAAAAATCAAAAGCTTGTCTTGAAGGAAGGTGGAAGGTTTCCTTGTGAATGACTCACACTTTCTCCCTCTCCCTCTCTCTTTCTTTATCTCCATCTCGCTCTCCCAGCCCTTCCCTCCATCTCTCTATCTCTTTCTCTCTCTCACTCTGTCTCTCTCCCTCTGGTGTTATCTCCTCCATATTGCACACTCAAGGTATTTGTAATCCGCTTATACTTGTTCAGCCTTCTTCTACAATGTAACTTAATATGGGCCGTGGCCCTGTGTGTGTGTGTGTGTGTGTGTGTGTGTGTGTGCAGCTGTGTAACTGTGTGTGTAATAGATATAAGGTAACAGTATTACTGTGTTCACCAGCTGCCATTGTGTATCTCTCTTTCTCTTTCTCCCTCTCGCTCTCTTTCTCCCCCCCCCCCCCCCTCTCTCTCTCTCTCTCTCTCTCTCTCACACACACACACAGAGAGACACATACAGGTGAAAAGTTACAGGTGAAAAGTTCTTGTAAATGAGAATGGAGGGAAGGGGAGAGAGTGAGGTAGAAGGTAATTAAAAGAGATATAGGCAGAGAGAGAGAGAGAGAGAGAAAGAATTCGTGACAGCAACAGGTGAAGTGAAGGAGGGACGAAGGAGGAAGGGATGGCAATAGCTATATATTCCCATCCCATCAGGCATGAAAAGGAAAACAATACAGAAGAGAGACAATGTAGAGAGAAAAAGTGAGTTTTTAATATTCACTTTGCCTTCCCTTCACTTTTTCACATGCCTCTTTCTTTCTGCAGGCCTCCCTCTGCTCATGGTCATATACAGGTTTAAGTGCTTAAATGTCACTTAAAAATCCTAAGTACCAAGTTCAAGTACTTGCTGCTGTCGTACCACTACATTTAAAGGTGCTACATGTCGTATTTTTAAACATCATACTTGGTATACTGACTGTAAACAAATGAGGCCTTGGTGGAGACGATTGCTAGCATCTATCTCGCACCAGTACTACCGTTAGTGCCGGTGTTCTTTCAAATAAAAAAACACATTTCCCATAAACCCTGTTGCTTCCTGTCCCCCCTCCCCCTCTCTGAAGAGGATCAACATGTTGGAAGTGGCCTTTCACTCCTTCCACCAGCTGCTGCCAGAAACTCTGAAAGCTTTAGCTCAGTTTGCTCTGGAAGAACAGCGTCCTCTTCCTGTTTTGTGCCATAAAGCAATCCAGCAGATTTCCCTCCAAATCCGACCCAGTGGCACACAATGTAAAATGCAGTGTAGAGGCTGCCAGTCTTCTCAATGATGGTCCAGTTTGTTTATGGTAATTATATTCATGTCTCAAAGTTAATGTGGTAATGATTTATTAATGTAAAATGATACATATGACACCTTTAACCTGGAGTACTGAGCCAAAACAAAGCAGTCACATCTTTTTTTATCTATTTTTCCCCCTCCTATCTCCTTCTTCAGTTCTATCAATGACAAAAAAGACAAAAGATATGATAAGAAAGAAAGAAAGAAAGAAAGAAAGTAAGAAAGTGAGTATTCCCTTGACAATGTCTCAAATTTATTTGCTTGTCAGATAATCCCTTACAAAATGTCACATGTGAATTGAACGCACATGTGAATTCAAAGCACACGTGCTTTTTGAGCACATGTTGGTTTTCATATGTGAAGATTTCCCATTGATATTTTCACCTGTTAATTATCTGTGCATGTGAAATTAAGTTTTCACATGCAAATATTGACTTATCTAATGGCAGTTGAACATGTGTAAAAAAAAAAAAAAAAAAAAGTTTACATATGAATTGTTTACATAGGAAAACCAACATGTGTCCAGAAAGCACATGTGCTTTTACAGTAGCTTGTAAAACATAACAATGTTACTCTGTGTGTGTGTGTGTGTGTGTGTGTGTGTGTGTGTGTGAGAGATGGGGGAACTCCCCTGTGCATAGAAAAGTCAAACCACCAAATATCATTACCAGCTGGTTCCTATCATTATGGCCATGCTCTCATATTCTAGTTATCACACACACACACGCACACACACACACATCTGGTCTTGTGATATAAGGTCTATAATTGAAACCTTCTATGTGTTTATAACCCAATGCTCTCTCCCCACACACATCATACACATACTCACACACTCCCTACAGCTTCTGGTAATGGCTTTACAGGGTGTCTCTGTGTGTGTGTGTGTGTGTGTGTGTGTGTGTGTGTGAGAGAGAGAGAGAGAGAGAGCGAGAGAGAGAGAAGGATGTAAATCCTATGTTTTCATTTCAGTGAAATGGTAATTTCAGTGGTCGTTTTTAAATAACCTGGAATATTTTCAGTCTGGTTTTGAATTATCACTCGTCTTTTGAAAATTGAGTCTGTAATTGAATTGTCACAAAAGTAAATAAGAGAAGATGTTTAGGTTTATTCATTGTTTATTTATTGCTATTTAAAGAGAGAGAGAGACCTAGGTCCCATTGGCTCGCCCACAGGTCACGACACTGAAAAATCCTAAACAAGTAAACGTGACTGCTTTGATGCAAGAGAGTCCTGGAGAAAGTGAAGAAGATGGACGATATAAAGTGAATCCCCAAAGTGGGAAAGTACAGCGAGCCGTCAGCATTGTTTCTACAAAGACAACATTAAAAAAGATAAGGCTTGGGATGTTGTTGCCTCGGTTGTTTGGAGCACAATGTAAGTCCAGCCTGTTTTCACCGGGGTATTTCTCTTCTGTGTAGGGCATTTTACTCAGGGGTAAGACTAAAATATCTGAACATGACGTCTTGTCTTCTGCGTTTGGCCAGTTATCCACAGGAATAAGAAAAACACACCACCAAACAGCAAAATTTGCCCAGAAATACAGCAAACATCACCAATAGCTGTTAACAAACATTTATATTTTACTTGCAATGCAACTAGTTTAAAGGGATAGTTCACCCAAAAATGAAAATTCAGTCATTATCTACTCACCCTCAGTTGAAACACAGGTGAAGTTCATTAGTCCATAAAACAGTCCCGGAGCTTTCTCCAAAACAACTGAAGTCTTTGGGGACCGATCTTTAGAGTTCTGGAAAGCGCAGAAAAAGAATGAAAAATATCCATAAATTAGCTCTTGCAGCATAATCCAAGTCTCCCGAAGCCAACGATCGCACAGTGAGTGGAAAAGACAGATATTGACACCATATATTTATCCTAGTCACACAAACTGAAAAAACTTCACTCGGACCTAACGTTACCTTTTTGGTCTTTGGTTTGTTTCCTAGCTGCTGTAGCTTCTCTCCCCAGCGCCGATATTTTTAAAAAAATTATCCAAGTGAGAGGTCTTCCTTTTTCTGCTCATCTCGGAACGCTAAAGATCGGTCCCCGAAGCTCTGGATGTGTTTCATGGACTAACAAACTTCACCTGTGGTTCAACTGGCATGGGGATAAGTAGATAATGACTGTATTTTCATTTTTGGGTGAACTATTCCTTTAACCTTCCTTTGACTTAGTGAACAGGACTGCTGACCTTTAATTCTGGCATTGGTAGTGGAGGTTAGAGCTGTCAATCAAATCCAATATTTTTTTACCAACCTGATATCATTGTCGACTCCCTCTCTTCCACCTTATTCCCTAAAGAGCTCTCTCTCTCTCTCTCCCCTCTCTCCATCCATCTCTCTATCTCATCCCTCCACTACACAGTCCTTCCCAGCCTCTGTTTTTCTTTCTCTCCTTTCTCTTGTCCTCTTTCTCTGCACTTGACAAACTATCTTTATCTCTCTTTCCTTTTCTCTCTCTTTTCTTTAATTCTCTTCTTTTCTCCTCTGAATGAAAGAGGAAGCCACAAATCATCACTCCTCTTCCCTCCTTCGTCTCTCTCACACACACACACACACACACACACACACACACACACACACACACACACATACACGCACGGATGGACAGACACGCTGTCCACTCCTGAGAAACGCCGTCTCCTTTTTCCTTCCCCCAGGAAATGATTATTGATCCATCACTAGGAGGTGTGTGTGTGTGTGTGTGTGTGTGTGTGTGTGTGTGTGTGTGTGTGTGTCTAACTGTTTAAAAAAACTGGTTCAATTACAAATCAGCAAAGACTAATGAGAGAGGGAGAGAATATTGTAAGACAAAGAGAGGGAGGGTAGAGAGAGAGAGTGAAAGAGAGAGCAGAAAGATATAATACAAAGTAATACAAAAAAATTAAATAAAACTGGATTATTTTGTCTGTTTGAACACCATTCATTTTTTTCTTCTTTTTTATTCAACTAGACAAATAATGCTGCATTCCTTCTGTCTTTGTGTGTGTGTGTGTGTGTGTGTGTGTGTGAGCCTACAGCTAATCTTGTTGTAAGTGAGACCACCACAGCCCTTTTTAGCCAATCACACAGTTTCATTGGCTTTGGTCCCAGTTACCCCTCTGTGACAGACAGACACACACACACACACACACACACATACATACATATAAGAGGCTTAGCCACGCGAGGACGCTCTGTCGGTCAATAAAAATTGTGTAGGAGTTAAAATCCCATTGACAATGACTGGCTTTCCTTTGATGAGAGAGAGAGCGACAGAGATTGACGATGAAGAGAAAGGACGAGAGAAAGAAAAAAAAAGGTGTGCTTTTTCCCTTTAAGTCATTTTAATACACAGTATTGTAATATTATATCACAATATATTTTTCTTAACTTAACTGATATATCACTGTTACATTACACTGACATGACACTTTTCTTTACAGACTACCACACATGGATATACTGTTGTTGAGAACAATTAGTAATATAGAGTCTTTAGTAACATAACGGCAGCCATAGGAACTACAACAATATCGGCAAATGTGTGTCCTCCTCCACAACTCTCAGCCAAAGCCCCCAGCTCCACCCAACCTCTCTCACTCTGAGCTATGCTGGTCCGAAATCGACAGAAAGTATGAAAACTAAGGGTGCTCCGATCGATCGGCCACCGATCGTTATCGGCCGATATTTGTTCTAAATAGTTTGATCGGTGGTCTCTATAAAGGCCGATCAGAAGCGCCGATCAGATGACGCAAAACACGCGAGACAATTTCTCTACGCGGCGCTAAAATGGCTTCACCGGTCTGGCAGTTCTAACAGGTGTCTGAAAAAGACAATAAATTTGCAAAAATGTTAGGGAGAGACGAGTTGGGAAGAGATCCAGAAGTAGTCTCTTTGTGCGGTCTGTGTCTCGCTCTCTCTCTCTGTCTCTCGCTCTCTCTCTCTGTCTCTCGCGCTCTCTCTCTCTCTCTCTCTCTCTCTGTGTGTGTGTGTCGCGCTCTCTCTCGCTCTCTGTCTCGCTCTCTCTCTCGCTCTCTGTCTCGCTCGCTCACTCTCTCGCTCACTCTCTCTCTCTCTCTCTCTCGCTCGCTCTGTCTCGCTCGCTCACTCTCTCTCTCGCCGGACCCGTCTGTTCACCTCCCATTGCACACATGGGCGTGAGGGATATTTTTTTTTCCATGCCAAGAAGACGACCGGCTGAATTCCCAAAAAGAAGAACTAAGGGTTATTAACGTTATTCGGAATACAGCTGGGTTTCCGAGACTAGCAGATTAGCTGTATATAGGCTACTGTAGGTGCTAGTCAGTATCCACTGAGTGGACTGAAAACGTTAATATTTACTTTTTAACTCTGACTCTGAATGTTTGCTCCCTCAATCCAGATTAATATTGAAAAATATTTTGTTATGTTGCAGTTTTTATAGTCTCTAAAGTTGGAGTAAATTGATAAAGGCCCTGTGTTTTCCGTCTATTGGAATAGATTTTTGTTGCCTCAGTATTTTATTTTATAAAATTTTATTTATTTTATTCCACAGGAAAGCTATATTTGTTAAGCTCTAAGCTGCTCACAATAACCAAGTGTAGGCTGCTATGGTTTGGTTGTGTCTCTAAGAGAGAGAGTGGAATATGTTGCACATGTTGCCTGCCAATAAACAGTTGTCAATTCATGATACTTTCTCATCTTTTAATTTTAATACTTACTATACAATGTTGTTAAGAATAGTTAAATAAATAAATAATGCTACATGATGAATAGAAGGCTTCAAATAGTGATAAAGGATAGGGATAAATAGTGATCGGTGATCGGTATCGGCCGATACTGCTTCCAGCGATCGGTGATCGGCCCCAAAAATCCTGATCGGAGCACCCTTAATGAAAACTGTCATTTTCACAACAGACACCACCTACCCAAGTAGCGTTACAGTTCAGAAACATCAAGTGAAGAGCTAACATACCCCATAGCGAACAACAAATATCCCATTGCAAACTGTTAGAACATGTGCAATAGGTTGTTTTTGAGCATATTGCTCGACAGATATTTATTTATGTGCCGCAAAGCTGTGGCAAGCTAACGTTTGCTATGTCACATCAGCATAAAATGTTAGCCAGCTAGCTTTTGTGGCTAACGTTAGCTACGTCATAGGCTGTCCAACAACTGTAAGGCCAACTCCACATCAGTCTTGAAGTCTTAAGCTCCCTCCGCCTTTGAAATGCTGCACCAATGTTCACTCAGGATTTGGAGCGGACTTTGTCATTTTTGGCTTTAGAACCAGGTTTCAGGCTTCGTTGCAGAGGTGTCATGCAAAGCCGATCATTTGGTCGCCGTACGTTCTTCCATGGTTGCACAAATGAAACTGAAAGACATTCGGAACGCAAGGGGGCAGAGCTTGGCCGTATATTGAAACGCCTGTGGGTGTGGAGCATTTCCACCAAAACAGACAGCACAGACTAGACTGCTTGTTTAGAAAGCTTGAAATCTCAGCAGCCATTGAGGTAACAGTGGAGTGACTGGCATTGATCAACAACACTAACGAACCCCCGCTGATACGTTATGATCATTTTGTGCAACGAGGCATTGAAATATTACTGATTGTTCCTTTAAATAGCTCAGTCAGAGAGAATGTTCAAGGGTTAAACATATCTAACTCACACACAAACACACACACTGCACTGAGTGAGAACGGCGTCCTAGGGTCTCTCTCACACACCCAGTGAGTCTGTTCAATACTACCAATATAGACAGAGAGGGAGGGTGAGTGTGTTCAAAAGAGAGGGAGTGTGTGTGTGTGTTAGTGTGTGTTTGTGTCCCCGTGCATATGTGTGTGTTACATCTCTCGTCTTTGACCGTTGTGTCCTATTATCAACCAGTTATTTATCACCTGTGGCGCTCTCATGTTTGACAAGGGTGCGTGTGTGTGTGTGTGTGTGTGCGTGCATGATCAATATATCTTTGTGTCGGTAAATTTCATTGTGTGAGTGTGTAAAAAGGTAGTCATCTGCGGAGGTGCCGCTCTGTGTGTGTGTGTTTGTGTGTGTGTGTGTGTGTGTTATGGTACATTGTGCTTAAACCACAGGTGGGTAAAACAGCAGGTCCCACCATTTATCCTAAATGGTTTAGTCCACCCCCATATGATCATAGTAATCACTGTTATTTAGAATGGGCTGCACAGGGGTTGACAGGGTAGAGCGCATGCACACACACACACACACTCACACACACTCATAGATGTAGGCTGCATCGGCATAGATATACACACTCGCTCTCCCTCACACACACACCTACAGGGTGCATTGGTCAAGATGATTACTGTTATTTTGTAGTCTGGCCAGGAGGCAGAAATGGACGAACTCACAGTATCTAACACACACACACCCACACACACACACAGAGTTAGGGGGAGTCACGCTCGGTTATCTCGCCATCGACTAAAATCCACACATACTGAACGAGGGATTAAGAAAAAGGGAAAAGCTCTCTTTTCTTCTTCCCTCCTTTTCCCTCCCATTTGCTGGTTTCGAATTCTCGCCTCGTTGCTTTTTTCCTGTTTAATTCATCAGTTGGTTTAAGCCAGTCTCCCCCCCCCCCCCCCCTCTCTCTCTCTCTCTCTCTCTCTCTGTCTGTCTCTCTCTCTCTCCTCTCATTTCCATCTCTCTCTCGCTCTCACCTTCTTTCTCTCGAAGGTTGTGAACTTGCCCAGTAGGGGTCCAATACAAACGCTGAATGAAAGAACTTAGGGACCCCTACTACACACACACACACACACATACACACGCAAGGTCACACATGGGGTGTTTGAATGGCGGGGACAGCTGAAACTCACATACACACACCTCCCCCAGTCTGTATCAGTCACACACACACACACACACACACACACACACACACACGCACACTGCCCTCCACCCACTCTGAAGGCCTATAGAGTGTATATTGTGTGTGTCAGTGGGGGGTACCAGCACATACACTGTTTGCTGTTAGAATAGCCTCACTGCTGGAGAGATGGAGGAAGAGAAAGAGAAAAGAAAAAGAAAACCTGCCCAGCAAGTCCAAAACCTTTCTCTTTCTTCCTCTAGCATTCTGGGAGCTGTAAGAACGAAAATGATAAATGTGGTAAAGGATATTCCCAACCGGTTTTATACGTTCCGAAATGTATGAGGTTCAAATAAAATCCAGCTCCTTCAACCGGGGTTCCAACTTGTTTCCCACATTCCTTGCATTAGATGGTTTTCAGCCCAACTGGAGTGGAAACCAGACTGAAAAACAGCATTAAGAAGGAAGAACAGCTTTAGGTCATGGAAGTGCTCTGACTTAGTTATGGATTGTCATGGAGGAATCAGGGCCGCAGCAGGAACCCTGGAAATTATAACATTTTGGAGATATAAGATTTCCATATAAAATAACTTTAAAAAAAAACAAAAACAAATTATATTGTTTCCAGATGATAATCAAGAAATAAACTTGAAAAATATTGTATTTTTTTTTTTTTTACAATTTAACAGGAAAGGATAATAGAGAAAAAAAACAAATAAGGAAGGATGGACAGAAGGAAGGAGTGAACATTTCAAGGAAGATAGAAATGAAAACAGTGGAAAGGAAGTACGAAAGGCAGCTTACAAGGAAGGATGACTGGAGGAGAAACAAAATATGAAAAATGCATTGCAGAAACGACAATGCAATATTTTTATGTAGTATGTACAGTATCCAGCTTAAATGGATGGAAACTGAACATGCAGAGAAGATAGAGGAAGAGGAATAGAGGAGCAATACAACGAGGAGACCGAGCCAGAAAACACTCAGAATGCATGGCAACAAAGACAAGAATGTGTCGCACAATGAGACTCGAGATGAAATCCTAAATGACGCTCTAGTTTAGCGCTCAAGGACGCCGTGATTTGCCACATCAAGGGCAAAAGATGACATTGTGCGTGGAGGAGATCGACCTCGTTCCCTCATTTTTGGGTTAATTCATGCCCGCACTCATTATTTTATGCACACATTGATTTTAACAGGCTTTTGACAAGGTACAATAGGTAGACTTTTGTTAATCGAGTTGTACTTAAGGTAAAAAACACGGGACGAGTTATCAAGGCTGACAACCCTTGCGAGGTGTTGTTATTAGTACAAAACTATTGATAAGGGTATTGACAGCTAATGGGCTGCGCTGTCATCAATATTCAGACTGGAGGGACGTTGCAGACCTTATAAAGGATTTCTATCGCTCAACATTTAGAGCAGTGATTCTCCACCTTTTCCACATCAAGGACCCCTAATTTAGTCCACATTAGAGCCACAGACCCCCATTTGATGAGTCTCTTGGACCCAAATCGAATATATTTTTTTTGTTAGATATGATTTTGTCCTGAATTCCATGACTATCTGTATTGTAGGTAGAGAGATAACAGTAAAACTATTATCAAAATAGTCATTCTTCTACATTCTCTAATTGTGTTCACTTCTTGTAAAGTTTGACAATTCATCAATTCCCTGGAACCCCCTCGAGGACCCCTGGTGGTCCTCAGACCCCACGTTGACAACCACTGATTTAGAGCTGTCCAACACCATGTGTTTAAAGTGTGCACATTTTATACATTATACCCATACAATTAACTCTTGTGCACAGAAGTTAATACTTTACCAGGCTCTGTAGCTCAAAAACAAAGAAAAAGATAAAAACACAAGATATATCTATCTTGTGTTAGGTGAGAGGAGACATACAATTAATACTGTTGGACATTTTGTATATTTTGCAGATTAGGGCCCGGTTCAGGCTCATTTTCTGATAAACAAATCAGGCTCAGGTAAGGCTCAGGTCTTGTTTTTGACATATAAATATGTAATTATAAATATTGGGTTATGTGTATTGTAACCTTTTACAGCTAATACTCAGTTGCTGCCGCATCTGAATTCTAGTTGTACTCCTCCTCTGACTTTCTGTGCACACGATGCATGCGTGTGTTTCTGATCGTCCGCAAAATGCACGTGTACCTCATAGGCTAAATATGAAATGTTTTGAGTTCGGGCCTTGAATCACCAGCAGCTGTCTGGCTCGGTTCAGGTAGGGCCTGAACGTACGAGTCGGGCTAGGGCTTAAATTTCAGGCCCGCGCAGACCTCTGATGCCACAATTTGATGACTAAGAATAACAAAGATGACTATTGACAAGTCAAACAGAAGGCTGCTGGAAAAAAGCCTCCTGTAATCCCTAAAAGGTTTTGTTTCATTGTTTTTTCATGTGTGCTTGTCTTGATTCATTTTGCTTTGTTGAAGTATGTCTGTAACTATTGTACACATGTACAGTATAAACCTTTTGCTTTACCACGCATTATTTTATATTAATAATATATGATAATAAAGCCATTGTAACTGATAATAAACAGACAGAAAATAGAAGCTGAGAAGGGAGTGAGAGCAGGAAGAAACAGTCATAAACAGCACAACTCTAGTTGCTTCCCTCCTCCTCACCTCCTTCTTTTCCTTCCTTTGTCTTTTCCTAAATTTTTCCCTCTCCTGCCTGCCTTCCTTCCCTCCTACCTTTTTCCCTACATTCTTCCACTCCCTCCTTCCTTCCTCCCTTCTTTCCTTCCTTCCACTCCCTCCTTCCATCCTACCTCCATTCTTCCCTTCCTTTCTTCCTTCCCTCTCTATGCCACACCTCTTTTATTTCCTTCTGTCCTTCCTTCCTTCCTCCGTTTCCTCCCTCCCTCTGTCATAACTATGCTCCCTTTTTTCAGTCCTTCATTCCTTCCTTCCTCCCTCCCTTGTTTCCTCCCCTCTTCCTTCCTTCCTTTCTTTCTTCCTTCCTTCCTCCCTCCCTCGCTTTGGTGTTTTCTGGTGTACAGTGTGGTACTTCATAATACTTTGTGATACTTTGTCGTTTTGGGCCTTTACGAAGCTCCACACACAATTTAAGATGGAACAAGGAGGTCATTTCAAAATGTATTCATCTTCACAAGATTTTATAATTCTACAATTAAACTTAAAATGGGCGGGGGAGGGGTTAAAACTTAAACAGAGTGAATACTTTTTATAGCCACTGTATATATTGCACATCAGATGACAACTCCAGAGTAACTGCTGCAAATACTTCATTCTGGAATGTTAGTCCACAAGTAAATGCACTTATATCATAATTTCCTTGTACTATTCATGTGATGCAATGGGAATGCATCTCATATGTACCACAAAATACCACGCTTGGATGATCTCCAAGTGTCACAAAGCCTGTTAGGAGAATCACAAAGTATTCCTTAGCACCAGGGAGTGGCACAGAGTACATCAAAGCATTCAACAAAGATATACTGAAAATGATGAAAAAGCAGCACAAAGCACAGCATGAAGCATACTACAACACACAAATCCACAACACGCAGCACAAAGGGAGTCAACCCCAAAGCACCACACACCAAAAAGAACAACATAGTCAATTAAAATGCATTTTAGACTATTATGTTACTGGTTTATATTATTACATTATTTCGAAAAAAAATAGTGTTAACAGGTCTGCGATGTAATCAACTAGCAATAACGTAAGAAGTTATTGCATTACAGGTTCAAGATTTTATTATGTTATTGGATTTTTATTATGTTATGGGCTTCATTACATTTGATTTTATTACGTTAAGATCAGTTATTACATTTGGGGCCTTTACACACCTCATATAGTATAAGCTACTAATCACAATTTAGTGAGATACACAGACACACACACACGCACAGATGCACCCACTTTCCCTCAACCTGCCTCGCCTACTTCTACCTCAGTACTTCTACTTCTACTTGTACTGCATTGCACCAAAACCTGACGTTTGCGTTGATGTTTTAGATCACTGAAGAAATGTCTGCGCTGGGGTCTAGAAGACTAGATTCAAGTGGAGCTTACACTCACAAATGGAAGAAGAAGACTCTGCCAAAGATGTCTAAATGCAAATATTTGCTTTTATTCTATATCTGACCAATACAGTCACGTGATGAGGTTTATCCAATTTTTGATGGTTTTCAACGTTTCTGTCCCACATGTTAATAGTAATGTTAATATATGCTTTGACTTGGCTTTTATTCAGCGGGCTGTTGGCAGAATACTGGGAGTGCAGGGAAACTATTTTTATTTAGTTGTTTACTTCCATATCGTCTGCATTAGCATTAGACTTTTGGTTGGTTGTGACCTTGGTGTGTTGAATTGGAAAAGACAAGCAGATTATGTAAAACATCTTTGGTTGTTGGAAGGTTTTAAGCTGAGGAAGAGAAAACACTTTCTTTGTCATTACACATTTCTAGTGTTCATCATATCATGTTCAAGCTTTTAATGTGGCTGCTGCTGAGCAGTTGTTGGCCAACAGCAGGCTGCAGTAGTGTGTTAGTGCTGAGTACTAACACAGTGCTGTTTGAGGGGGTGTTGGTCTATCCGTTACATTAGGAAACAAGGCAACAGTAAACATGTCATCTCCCACGAATGATGAAGTCCCCATCTGGACCAATCAGTAACAAATATGTCACCTTGTTTTGAGCTGTAATTAGTTCCTCCTTCAGCCAATCAGTGCAATTTTAAATGCTGGAATGCAGCAGTGAGATGGATCATTTCTCTATAGAGATTAATCTCTACGCATTTCCCCAAGTTTTGGCAAAATCGGATGAGTGGTATGTGATATTAAACATGACACAGGGATGAGCAAACAAATGATATACCACCTGCATTTAGGCTGGTCAGTGTAATTTTGCAAATGTGAGAATGCAGTGGTAAGATGCATTATTCTCCCACGTTTCTGCAAAATCCAACATGTAAACGCACCATTCCCTCTAGTTTCGTGAAAATCGGATTGTGTACAGACAATTACACAAACCAATCAGTGTAATTTTGAAAATGCTGGGATGGATTAATGACACGCATCATTAGTCGAAGTTCCGTCAAAATTGTGTGTCACAGACGAATGGATGGTCTGATCCATAGTCTCTCCCCCCAATTTCATCATGAGGGACAATTAAACTGGAGGAGACTATTGGCGGGCCATCTGCTATTGGCTGGTCTTTGGTGTCAGGTGACGTCACCACCTGTTGTACTATAGAAGGTGACATCACCTGGCACCAATCACCAGCCATTAGCAGGTGGCCAGTTCAGTACCTTACTTTTCACCAATAGGTGTCAGGCTTCATCACAGATTTGGGTTTGGGGTTTAGTTACTCTTTACATTTTTTTTGGTGTCAAGTTTCAACACAACACCTCCAGTATCAATAAAACTAATGATACGTAGTGGCGGGCAGTTCGAGTCTTTTTGGTGATTCGTTCATTTCGAACCAGTACCGCTAAATGAATCAAACCTACAAGTTTTTACGGTTTTCAAGCTTTTTCTCAGATTGAGCTATGTTGTTCATAACTTCCGGGTGGCATCCTGTGTGCCTTACACATTAACTGCATTAACCTTTTAGGCCAATAGAGGGCAGGCCATGCTAGTAATTTTTGCTAGTATTGTGAGGGAGTCAACGCATGTCATATCCCGTTTAGTTTTGTTCGTTATATTATTTTATCATAACATTTTTAACTGGTGATTTACAAAGTGTTTGTGTGTGTGTGTGGTTAATCATTATTTTGAATTTGCAAAGTGCGACTAGCTGAATATTGGAACAGCTGCTGGCGGACTTGCTCAATGAGCTTTAATGGGAAACTCGTAGTGGGAGATTCAATTTACTTGTACCAGTACGTACCATTGCAGGCTCGGTGTGCACATTCGTTCCGTTCGTTCTTTTTTGCCCTGCTCTAATAGATAGATAGATAGATAGATGGATAGATAGATAGATAGATAGATAGTCAGTATTAGTGTATGATGTGGGAATATGTAATAAAAGCAGCAGCGTATTAAGGATAACTCCACACTTTATGTCCTCATCTCCCTGCCAATGGCCTCCATGCTAAAATCAATACTCCATTAACCTCTATGGCAGATGATGCTTATATCATTAGACTGTGTGCGTGTGTGTGTGTGTGTGTGTGTATGTGATGATGTATAGATTAATAAAATAGCTAGGCTGTGTGTCTTCGAGAGAGACAGAGGGATCGTGTGTGTGTGTGTGTGTTATGACTAAATTATTTCTCTTAGCGTGCGATCATTTATCTTAACATTTCGGAGTGAAATGAGCTTATGAAAACACTGTTAAGACGGGCCGCCTTAATTATAGGATGGGAAATGACCTAAAATTCACAAGCATCTCTTCGCTCTGTCTTTCTTTTCTTCATTCTTTCTTCATTTTATTCTTTTTTGCTTTTTCCCTTTTCCACTTTTCTCGCATATTCTGTTTCTTCCTCTTTCTCCTTCTCTAATTCATGCTGGCTTTCTCTTTTTTCTGTTTCTGTTCATGGCTTTTCCTCTCTTTCTCTAACACACACACCTGTCAATCTTAAAAAGGGGGAGTGGCTGATTTATTTTGCCATCTGCCAGTGCCCTGAGGTGTGACAGAGGTAGATGTTTGTGTGTGTGTGTGTGTGTGTGTAATCCCTGCTAAGTGGTCGCTGGTGGCAGAATCTTTTGACTTTGCCTCTAGTCAGCACGAACTTTACATTTCCAACAACAGTAAAGCAACGCAAGGAATTTTTGATTCGTCTTGATGTACTTGGCGAAGTGAGAAAAGTCGTGCTTTAAACTAAAGCATGTGCCTTCGACTTTTTTTTTTCCCCCTTTGTGCACCGAATTCACAAACACTCTACAATATTTGGCAAATGAATTGAGCAATCGCATGTTTATCTGCTCTCTGGAAAATGGAAGCAGCCTAACAATGGAGCAGAATAGATGCCTCCTCCATAGAGCTGAATGGGAGAAGCCAGCATAAATGTAAATGAAATGGACAATCATTAAACACAATGATGGTTGTGTCCGCTAAGTTACTGGAAAGTTTGTGGACAGCAAAAAATGACAAATTGAACTGCTGAGGCGCAAGTACAATCCCCCCCCCCCCCCCCCCCCCCCCCCCCCCCACAAACAAACTACTTCTTCATGGGTGTCAATTTGGTATCATAGGGTGTTACACCCACCATACCTTAGCCAGCGTAAATCCAAATCTTATCTTATCTTATAGTTTTTATCATTATCATGGAGAGCAAAGAAGCAGGAGTCACCAGAAATTGATTTGGCAGCAAAAAAAAAAAAAAAAAGGGCAGCATTCAGCTGCATTCAGTTTGATGTCCTACATCTAATAATTGGTCACATTGATCAAATAATAATAATATCCCTACATCTAATAATTATTAGTGTAAACAGTGAAAGGCTGGCCATGTGTGAAATATTGGAATGAATGTCAATTCCCCTCCAGACAATATCCTTAGCCCTCTGCTACAGAGAACGATATTATCAGACGGATAAACTGCCGGTTTGTGTGTGTGTGTGTGTGTGTGTGTGTGATTTATGTCTGTATGTTTATGTTTGATAGATTAGCATGTTGCAGAACTGGTTGGACTGCTTTCTATAATGTTTTTCTGTCTATCTCCTTCTTTGATAGCCAGTATCAAAGTTACGTTGGCTGGACTCCACAGTGAGTGTGTGTGGGAGTGAGTGTGTGTGTGTGTGTGTGTGTGTGTGTATGTTTAGGCCTGAGGGCAAGGTAGAGGCAGTTAACTCTAAAGAGACACAGTTGAGTGCACTGTCTTTTACACACACACACACACACACACACACCCACACGGAGAGCGTCTGGTGTATTTACTCCCCACATTTATTTATTCATTGGTTGTATTTATGCTTTTCATTTTCATTCTGCTTTAAGCTTCCATTAATTTTACACCTCAGCTCTCCATACTGATACTTATAAAAATATATATATTCATTTAAAAATATAACAAACAGAAAATATATCAGCCACAGCTTAGAACAACTTTGAAAAAAAATGCTCAAAGGATGAATTATTTATTGTAAGAGAAAATATACTTAAAAAAAAAAATTCTTTAATGTATTTGGTTTAACATAAAAGTATTCAGTTACGGTATTCACTGCAGTGTTTAAAAAAAAAAGTATCATTAGAATGAATTCAAATTGTCTGGATAATGATAAATAAAATATGGATAGGATATTTTTTTTTTTTTAAATTGCCTTAAAGGTATTTTCTCCACATTTTATACACACACACACACACTTCAATTAGGATGGTATGCGAGAGAGAGAGCGAGCGGGTAGAGAGAGACAAGACGAGAGAGAATACACACACCTTTCTCTCTCTTACACACACACAGACACACCCCTTCACCAGAATAATTCACTGTAGTTGTAATTCACTCTAATAATGAATTGTTGAAAATGAGTGTAATTATTGAATTAACAGTTGGAAAAAATATCAAAATGTACTTTCTTTGTGTATTGATAAAAAATTGTCCTCCCAACGTGTGTATAAATGCATAATACATACGTGTGTGTTACCTGTATGAAACATTTATGCCTCTGTACGCATGTAAGAGTGTGTGTGTGTGTGTGTGTGTGTGTGTGTGTGCCCTCCTAAGCCCACAATCTTCTGGCCTATGGATAAATGTCATTGGGCGTGTGTTTAACACTCGTGTGTGTGTGTGTGTGTGTGTGTGTGTGTCCTAAGCCCCTCTGCTGCCTAGTCCCTTGTAGTCAAGCCCAGTTCTCTCTCTCTCTCTCTCTCTCTCTCTCTCTCTCTCTCTCTCTCTCTCTCTCTCAGTAGCTTTGGTTTATACAGCTGCCTCAAAACCTAACCTCACACACGCACACACACACACACACACACGCACACAAGTGTGGGGTGTGTGCATGCACTGTGTGTGTGTCTGTGTGTGTGAGAGAGAGAGAGAGACTGTGTGTGTGTGTGTCTGAGAGGTGTAGCGGCTGTGCTGTGAATACATATGTGGTCGAGAAGGAGAGAGAGATCAGAGCAAAAGAATGCAGAGAGAGAGAGAGAGGGTACGGGAACAGCCTCCAAATGGTTAAAGCAGAAATTCAGCCCCTCCCGCCCTTTCTTTCTCTCTCTCTCTCTCTCTCTCTCTCTCCCTCTCTCTCTCTCTCTCTCTCTCTCTCTGTGTGTGTGTCTCTCCCTCTCTCGTTCTCCCACCGGGTGTCAGCCAATCCCATTCTTCCCTCCTCTCCCTCTGTTCTCGTAGCTCCGCCCCCACCCTCCCCGCTCAACCAGCAAGAGAGCTTCAAACTTAGAGAGGCAAAGAGAGAGAGAGAGTGAGGGAGAGAGAGAAAGAGGCACACACGCGCACACACACACACCAGAGGTGGTAGAAGGAACGGGCGAGCGAGAAAGAGAGGGCACACACACACACACACACACACACCGGCACGCACACAGGCAGCGGCAGGCAGTCACACAGCGAGAGCGTGCGAGGTACAGTCACACAGAGGGAGAGAAGGAGAGAGAGAGAGCGGTAGATAGAGAATAAACGGAGCGCGGAGAGACGTACACATGCCTTTCTCGGTCGGCTTTTTCCTTTAACCGAGAGAAAAAAAGAGAGGGCAAAAAGAGGGGAAGAAAGCAAGCGAGGAGCTCCGCGTCCTGTTTTTCCTCTCTCTTTTTTTTTTCTTATCCATCCCTCGCTCAGCGCAGAGAGGCTGGATGCAGAAGAGCGGGGAGAAAAAAGAAGAAGTGAGAAAGAGAGACTGAGCGAGATAAGAGAGAAGTGGGTTTCTTCTTTGGGTTTTTTTTTTTTTTTTTTTTTTTTTTTACAGAGAAGAGAGAGAGAAGCGAGTGAAGAGAGACGGAGGTATATTGTTGTTGTTGTTTTTTTTCCTCTCTCGCTCTTTCACCGGCGGGGTGACTGCGAGTGTTCATGCGTGTGTGAAGGGATCCTATGTCATTTTTTTGGGTGCATTAACCCTTTAAGCCGGGGCGAAACTGGAGTACTCACACAGACAAGGTAGACCAATTCTCTTTTTTGTTTGTTTTTTTAATTTTTTAGTCTTTCTTTTCTTTTGTTCAGCTTTCGGGGTTTCTTTGCACTGTGTGTGTGTGTGCGTGCGCACGCGTGTGTGTGTATGTGTGTGTGCGTGCGCACGCGCGTGTGTGTGTGTGTGTGTGTGTGTGTGTGTGTGTGTGTGTGTGTGTGTGTGTGTGTGTGCGCCTGCATGCCTTGGGAAATTGCTCGGTCCCTGTCAATTGCCTCGCATTGTGCGAATTCACTGACTGAATGTAAACTCATTGACTAAGACAACACAGTTAATCTCTCTCTCTCTCTCTCTCTCTCTCTCTCTCCCTCTCTGTGTGTGTGTGTGTTAAAATAGTCGCAGACTGTGCCCTCATAGTTTGATTTGGCGAGAAAGCTGAGAGAGAGAGAGAGAGAGGGAAGAGAGGGAGAGGAAAAAGCCATTCTCGCTCAGATGTTCCGAATTAGAGTGAAGTCGCCTGAGCCAAGCGCTCTCTTTTTCTCCCTCTTTTTTATCTTCTTTCCTCTGCTTTCTTTTTTTTGTTTCCTTCTTCTCTCTTTTTTCATCTCATTCCTTCATTCTCTCATTCATGTGACCGTCCTTATTTGTTGTTTTTTTTACTCTCCTTTCCCTGCCTTCTCGCCTTTCTCTCTCTCGCTTTCTCTCCATCTTTTTCTGGGTCTTGGCTGTGGTCACAGTTTCCAAACTCTGAATCAGACGGCAAGTTAGTCAGCAAGCCGACAATCAGTCAGTCAGTCAGTCCAGAAAGCAATCGCTCTTTTTTTTGTGTTTTTTTTGCAGTCAGTCAGTCAGTACCTAAATAAGTATCTTACCCACACACACACAGTCTCTTACACACACACACACACACATCAATTTTTCAGTGGTTCATCATATAGCAAGCATTAGCTCCAAGGTCTGGTTTTGATTATGAGGCCATTACATATGGGGGCAGTATTCAAAGGGAAAGGAGATGGGTAATATTAGTCTCATCAAGGTACAAATCAATGCGGAGAACATAATGAGAAACATTCCTGACAAACTGCTGTCAGTCAAAACGACCCAACTGCTGAATCCCGTATTTAGCTCCCCCACCCCACCCCACCCGCCACCCCCCACCCTTGTCCAGTGTGTAAATGTTGTGTATGTCTATGTAGTCCTACTGTAGAGGTAGATACAGTATGTGGTGGCAAATAGAAAAAGGACAAACCTCCAGTCGGGCAAACAACCACTAATATGAACAAAAATCTAAAAAACAAAACCAAAAAAACCCCATCAATTAGCATTTTATTTACCTTAAAAGACCCGATCCTTTTAGAACTCACATCAGTTGGATACCTACTATGATTTTACATCACAAAGTTTCCATTCTGCAAATAAAAAGGAGGGGAAACTTTGAGTTTTGCTGGGTTTACCCTCCACTACATCCCTGCTCCTGACACTGTATACTTGTATTTGAATTTCCAGCTAGTGACTCCAGTAGTAACAGTCACAGTTTGTAACCGTGGCTTAATGCAGTGGTTCTCAACGTGGGGTCCGGGGACCACCAGGGGTCCCTTGAGGGGGTTCCAGGCCAAATGACGAGTTCTTAAACTTCAGCATTATTTCATTTACAAGAAGTGAACACTACTAGAGAATGTAGAAGAATGACTGTTTTGATCATAGTTTCTCTGTTATCTCTCTACCTACAATACAGATAGTCATGGAATTCTGGAAAAAAATGTTTCTAACAATAAAAATATTCTAAGATTAGGGTCAAATGGGGGTCTGTGGGCCTAATGTGTAATACATTAGGGGTCCTTGATATGAAAAAGGTTGAGAGCCACAGGCTTAATGAAGCTTGCTGTAATCAGGAGCCAAATGTGATCACAGGTTCCTTTTGGCCAGCAGTCACTTCACTTTCAGCTTAGGAGTGTAAACCCGCATAAACTCATTTGACCCACCTTTATATTTATAGAATACACTTTTTAGGCCCTTTTTAGGCTGATGTAAATCTCTGTGCATCTTTATATCGACAGGGTCTTTTCAGTAAAAAAAGAAAACATAAATGAATTGTTTCTTTTATTCATACTGGCGATTGCTCTTAGTTTACCTCCCCTCTTTATTTAATACTACACCACTGTTGCCATCCCTCCATTCTTCACCATATACTGCAGAAAAGCCTCACACAGTGTCAAAAAGCAACCCAAGGCTTTTTCCTGTCTCCTTGTACAAACCGCTCACAGTGGAAGCATTGTAATACTCTTTAATCTTTATTTGCTTTCAGTGCCAACCTAATGTTTCAGTCTCGCAGCCTTCATCAGGTCCTTGCTTTTTTTTTCTTACCTGCTGGTATTCTGCTCCTGATTAAAAAAAAAAAAGGAAGGCGAGCCGGCTCAGTGTTTTGTTTCAGGTGTGAACTGGTGACACGGTAACGTCGCACCGACACTCGTTTATTGAGCAGTAGACATTCCTTCTCTTTAATCGTACCTTTTTGGCTCCTGTGAAGAGAATTTGGATGTGTCATCTCGGCTCCAAGAAGTACAAAACAGAAATATTCAAACGGCAATAATGAAACCGCTGTATTTTTCAGTCTACTATTTTCAGAATCGTATTAATATTTCATATCCTTTGTTCGTGTATGGGGACGTCATTTTCAGGGTTTTCTTCAGGATCTGCTATTTCCTCACTTTGTTCCATTTATTTTACATATCACACTAACACATCGGTGTGATATCAAGATAGAACGATGTGAAGAATTTTACAGCAAAATGACACAAACACCATTTAAAAAATGACTGACAGCATAAATCCTAGTATTTTCTAATAGTGGATAACTTCTGTTGTCGCTTGGCTAAATGACAACACCTTTACAGGGTGGATCCTCTATATTTCACAGATTGTCTTTCTCACATGGATATATATAGCAGGTAACTCCATATCTGAACATCAAATAAGCTGAAGTCAACTCTATGTATGTAGAGGTTTCTCTCACCTTGAGCAGTGCGGCTGAACTGCTTTCGACCAATAAAAGGAGAGTAAAGTTTGGTTGAGGTTGGTTTGGCCTCCGCTCCACTTCGCCCCCCCCCTCAAAGTTGTCCTTAGTAAAACAAAAATCAGGAAACATCAGCCAATCAGATCTGGCTTTTAGGCAGTTTAAGGTCCTTTGCTGTTAGTGGTGTGTGTTTTGAAAAGCATGGTGATGTGCGTGTGTGTGTGTGTGTGTGTGTGTGCTGCTCAGACAGAGAAAGAGAAGACAGGCTTTTGCTTTTTGGCTAATCGCTTCCAGACACACACACACACACACACACAGAGACTTGCATTCCATTGCTCTGTGTGTGTGTCTCTCTCTCTCTCTCTCTCTCTCTCTCTCCTCACTGTTACCTTTTCAATTAGAAACATAAATATTCGGACGCTCCTCAGAAAAGCGTCGTGCATGAGTGACGGGGGGGGAGAGGGAGAGAGAGAGGAAGCGAGTGATGGATTAAAGGAATAAAACTGTCACGGCGAAAGGAAACATGTTTTAAAAACGGCCCGGGGATGGACAGATCGTAAAGAAAGGAGGGCAGAGATACCGGGTAGAGAGAGGAACATGTGAAACTGGTTAAGATTCCAAACGGGCCTATTAGGAATGATAGGAAGTCACGGGGGTAAAAAAAAAAAAAAAAAAAGGGGTTGCTATAAAAAGAAAATATAATTTTCATATCAACTTCATGCAGATCAATGCTTATTTTTCCCACTATTTACTTACATATATGAAGTATATGTAGAATGGAGAAAGAATGGAGAAAAAGGTTTGGAGTACGAATAAATTTTGCGCTTTTTTATTCAGAATATCACCTTCCAATATTCCCTTTTCACCTCATGCATTGCTACAGCAGTGGCCACTGAAGCCCGTGCTTTTATTGTGGAGTACCACTGGATCTAAGCAGGCAAAACACTCGAAAAACAAGAAGAGAAGAGCCACTTCTAATGCAAAAAAGAACAGTATGTGCGGAAGCTAATGGCTGCCAAGATGGAGATGCATACATAGGCTATGGAACAGTAAAAATGGTTTCTGTGCGTATGCATGAAGCAGCAGTTGGAGCAGGAATATCATTAGATTTGGAATATTATAGGAGGAACTTAGCAAGGGGTTTTTGATGATAAATGGTGCTACAGGGATGCAGTGCATTATTTGAGTGGGGAATTGCTAAGATGATGATTTGTTAATAGCTGTGTGTGTGTTGTGACTGTGTTTGTATTCACTTTACATGTAAGAACACGAAGAGACTGAGCGGTCACTTTGATAAAGTTTTGCTCAAACTAAAAAAAACTCAACATCTGAATCGTCCGTTTAGGTGATTTTCTTTAATATGCGCATTGGGGGCTTAGTTACTTCTCCTCAGGAATGTTCGAGTGGATTAACGGGACGGTGTGTGACGGACCGACCGCTGTGAGAGACAATGTGACCAGTCAACCGGTAGAGACAACTGGCAAATTCCTCTGGTCGTTACCATAATGAGCTAAATAATACCAAAGCGCAACGCAGCGCAGATAGCACACAGTAGCGCGGTGATGGAGATTTCGGTGGTGCTCATGAGGCATTATAAGGCTTCATAAGTGCGTTGTAACAACATTGTGAGTGCATGATAATTATTAGAACCGCAGCTTAATAGAATATACGCAATATGTAAAAAAAATGTAGGAGGTTAATCTGCTTCTAATGGGATTATAAACTGTTTGTAATTCTTCCCAGTGCGCTGGAAAGTCAAATAACGTTAAATGAAGCTGTAAACAAATAATTTCAAACCTTTTTTCCATCATGAATTGACATTTTCAGACAAGGCTTTTTTTTTTTCTGCAGGTTTTTACCAGATTATAATAGATGTTTTTGCAGATTAAGAGGACGGTGTGTGACGGACTGACCGCTGGGACAGACAATGTGGCCAGCCAAGCGTTATATATGACCTGCTGGATTCCACTGCTGGTGCTATTGGGGGCGACGCACACACACACACACGCACGCACACGCACACACACACACACACACACACACACACACACACACACACACACACAGAGCGCACTCACACACTGGCATTAAAGCTGCACGGGCATGCACACTGACATGCAACCGTCCATGCGTAGGCTGCACGCATGCATGCTTGCTCACACGCAGGGTTACACACACACACACACACACACACACACACACACACACACACACACACACACACTTACACTTAAACACACATGGTCCTAGCCAGTGTCGTGTTTCACGCCTAGGGTTGGGAGGAACAAGCTGTCGATGTTATTCACTGAGTGTGTGTGTGTGTGAGTGAGTGCGTGAGAGAGAGAGTGTGTGTGAGTGTGTGTGCGTGAAGATATTTTTCTATAGATATGCATCCTGTTTTGAGAGAAGTTGACAATCTTCTCATTTATCTTTGCCATTCCTGCACTTCTCTTTCATTTATCTCTCTCACTCTCTCTCTCTCTCTCGCTCTCTCTTTCAAACACATACACACACACACACTGATACCCCCCCATGCCTCTCTCTATGTCTCTCTCTCGCTCTCTCTCTCCACAAATAGTGCTATCTCCTAGCAACAAGGCCTTTGAGAATGATGTGTGAGATATAGATTGGGTGTCTGTGATATAGGGGCCTTCTGTGTGTGCGTATGTGTGAGAGAGAGCGAGTGTGTGTGCTGCGTGAACGATCGTGTGGCTACGTGCATACGTGTGTGTGTGTGCCGATTTCAAAGCTAGAAAGATGAGGAAAGTCCTCAGAGGAAGGACATCACTTTGAAACAGGAGTTAAGGAATGAATGGAAGTCAATGGCTTGCCCTTGCAAGCATAGTCACGTGTGTGTGTGTGTGTGTGCGTGTGTGCATGCATGTGTGTGTCTGTAGTAATCTTCCTGATGGACTGCATTACTCTAGATGGGGCTATTACTCAGAAAATAAAAGTTTCAATTATTCCTGAAATGCCCTGCACCACACACACACCCACACCCACACACACACACACACACACACACACACACTGTGATATATGGCCTAAAACCTTAGCTACGCATATATGGATAGACACAAGGATTTACTATATTTTAGTTCTTGGGATACACACACACACACACACACACACACAGGGGTATAAAGGTCTTTCCCATTCATATTATTTTGTCCATATATTTCCTTGTTTTATTATTTTTCATTATATCAAAGGACATTTATAGTACATTCATCAGAAGGGAATAGCAGTGATGTGAGGTATACATATTGTGGTTTGTGTGTGTGCCTGTAGGCTACTGCGTGTGTGTGTGCGTGTGCGTGTGCGTGTGCGTGTGTGTGTGTGAACATGTAAGCATGAACCTATATCTGTGTGTTTGCGTGTAACAGTATCCTCTTGTGCGTCTCCGGATGTGTTCGAGTACGTTCGTTCACGTCTACATGTGCGTCTATGTCCCTGGGCGTGTGTGTGTGTGTGTGTGTGTGTGTGTGCCTGTGTGTGTGTGTGTGTGTAATCCAGTATTTTCCAGACAGCTCCCCATGAGAAAGCGCTGCGCACCCCCTCTCCTCATCACTAATTCAACAGGACAAATTGGAAAGAGAACCCTCCGCTTCGCATTTCAGCAGCAAAGAGAAATCAAAAGACCCAGTCAAAATATCAACATACATTATTATGAATATTATCCTGGAAGGTGGATCGGGTCAATACCGGTATCGGAGGTTCACATCCAGCATCACGATCTGACTCGCTCTGTTCTCTAGTGTCCAATAAAGCAGATTGGTTACACTGCTGCCATTCTGCATCCCTAAATGTATTAAACATAACACTTGCAGCAGCTATGAGAAATATTCGTTCATGTTTTGGGTCTAAAATTTACACAAACCTCTACAAAAAGTATCTAATTGTAATAATTGAGGGTTTTTGTGGCACATATCCTGCTACACAATTAGTTAAAAATACAATAACTTGGGGAATTATGGTCTAAAATCTATGCAAAGTACTTGTTTCTATTAAAGTGGAGTGGAAAAATTCAAGAAATGAATGTGAAAGTATGAAATGTTAAGATAAGATAAAACCCATTTCATAACATGCATTTTTCATTCTTTATTTTCACTTTATAATAGCAAGATATTTTGCATATATTTTCTTTTCAAAATTGCAAGAAAGTACCATCCCAAGTTCTTCCAATACATGTTAAAGGATTTTTGGTATGTGGACCACAGAGGGGAATAGATGTGTTACTTATGGATGGCATTGTATTTGAAGATTACATAAGATATAATCGTTCCATCACTGTACATAAAAGTACAGAGACTGAACTTTTTTTTTTTTTCATTTATTTCCATTGTAAAATTAGAGAGGAGAAACCCTCTGAATACTTTTTATAGGCACTCATACATGTAGGGATGCAAAATGGCTGCCTCAAAGATCACAGATGAGAGTTGGGATATTAAATTAAAGGACAGGATAATAATAATTATAATAATAACTACTATAATAAGTCTTGAATAAGTCTTTGAATAAGTCCAGAATGTATTTTGCATCATGCAAACCTCTTCTTCATTTCTTTTATTTTTTGGGTAATAAAATTACAAGGCATCACGCACACATTATGAGCGCATTGTGAGTGCATGATTATTATTATTATTATAATCAGATAATATGTGCAAAAAATGTAGAGGTTTGAATACTTCATGGGCCAACTGTATAGTTAACAATTTGATAAGATATTAAACTGAATGTAATTTTTATTCTGACTGTTTGTTGGATGATTATACTATAAGGAAAGTTTATCTGTGCTTCTAATAGTCTGATAATTCACTTGAATTGTCACTGAATTGGACAAGTTGCCTAATTCAAGTGAAATATACACAGCGTTAATATGATTTAACAGTTTTTAGATATGACTCAGAAGTTAACATGACTGAGGCTAAGGATAGGAGTCTCATCTTCCTTCTTTTTATCCTTTTCACCCCCCTCACTGTCTCTCTCTCTCTCTCTCTCTCTCTCTCTCTCTCTCTCTCTCTCTCTCTCTCTCTCTCTCTCTCTCCCCCCCCACTTCCTTGTTTTCTGATTAACAGCGCTATCTCTCTATCCGAGCCACATGAGCTCCTCATTCCACCCTACTTTTTTTCCTCTTTTTTTCTCCTATCACTCTTTCGCCCCGTCTCCCTCTATTGCTCTCTGTAGAAAACCACAATATTAATGAAGGGAAATAAAAAAGAATGATAGTGGACAGCCGGTAGATATGGACTGGTTTTCATGAGAGAGAGAGAGAGAGAGAGAGGGAGAGAGAGAGAGAGAGAGAGATGGGGGTTGAGTGATGATGTGTTTGCTGACTAAGTGTTTCTTATCAGAGACTGAGTCCAGATGGTTTGCAAACACACCTCCACCTCCTCCTCCTCCTTCCTCTCTCTCTCTCTTCTCCCTCTACCCTCCACATCTCTCCTCATCTTCCTCATTCCTTAATCTTTTCTACCCCTCTCTCCTCAATGCCATCCATCCACAATATAGCCAGGCAATATCCACGCCAGTGTTTGTCTCATTACTCAGAAAAAATGACTTATTACTCGCTACTCAAAAGTAATATCATTACTTCACTTATTACTCCCTGGGACAGTAATTTGTTCCATTACACTCTCAAAACTGGCAATCACATATCTCCCAAAATCTGTTTAAGTCAGTTTCTGCTGGAATACTTCCACCCAGAGAAAGTCAACTTTTGTACCATTTCTCATCAAAGTAGTGGGAATACTTCATTACTTACTTCATACTTCATCTAAAATAGATCAGTGTGAGAGGACGATGATGATGTGCGAAGAAAGCTAATTGAGGAATGGAGATTGGGTTTTTAAATAATTCAACTTCAATCTGATGTAGAGGGGTTGATAACAAAAGTAATGACTTATTCTTTAATTGGAAACTGTCATATTATTCCGGAAATTGTAATAGCAATTTGTTGCAATACTTGTTACTGGGAAAAGTAACATTACAGAGTAATGCAGTAATGCAGTACTGATTAACACACACTCTATCTCACACACACACATACACACACACACACACACACACACACACACACAGGGCTCTTCTATTACTAGCAGGCTTTCTCCAAGTCTTATCTAGCAGCCCTGGGAAATGAAGACAGACGATGTGACGGGAAAATAAACCACGAGTACCTGGAGGGGGGGGGGGTGATTAGAGGGAGACTGTCTGTGTGTGTACCTGTGCCTGCTACTGCTGTGTGTGTGTGCGTGTGGCAGCCCATCTGTATTGTTGTCTTGACTGCAGCAAAGCATAGTATCTTCTGCACTCTTAAGCATTCTATAGGGAACCATTCAATCTCGGGGTGTGTGTGTGTGTGTGTGTGTGTGTTTGGGCTTGCGTGTGTTTGTGGTGAATCCAAGCATATCAATCATCTGACATGTTTGAAATAATTTGAATAAAACTAGATTGAGAGGGACTTACAAGCCTGATCCCAACATCAACTAGTTTTTGTCAAAAACAGAAAAGAGGAAAAAAAAACAAAAAACATTTTTTGTATTATTATTTTATCAGCCATATTATTATTCACATTACTATAATTATTTGTTAATAAGTGAATTTTATATAAATTTAATTAGATTGTTATATTTGTGTGAACAAGTGTCTGTATCTATATGTGTGGTTACAAAGCAAACCGCAACATAAATCATAACCGTGTATGTCCTTAGGGGTGTGTGTGTGTGTGTGTGTGTGTGTGTGTGTGTGTGTTGTGTATGTAAAGCTTTTTCCTGCTGCTGATAGCTGCTTATTATGAGCTTTAGTCGGCACCCGAGGCTACACACACACTGACAGTGTCATGAATTACATTGATGATGGACCTTACTTACAGTACCAGCTTACGACCGAGGGGCTTTACACTTAATGAGGAATTTAAGAGTTATTTCCTATACATATTTAACTTACCCAGCTAGGGTTAATGCCTTGCTCTAGGGAATAGAACCCCTAACCCTGGCAGTGTTAGTGCCTTGCTTTAGGGAATAGAACCCCTAACCCTGGCAGTGTTAGTGCCTTGCTCTAGAGAATAGAACCCCTAACCCTGGCAGTGTTAGTGCCTTGCTGTACCCATTGAGCTACAGGAGTTCTTTAGCTTAGCCAGAATCTTACTATCCACACCCACCACCACATTTTCTAATATAGTAACCTTGAAATCTGTGTGTGTGTGTGTGTGTGTGTGTGTGTGTGTGTGTATCCTGAGGCTACTGCAGCTGACTGCTGACTTTGTCAACTCAGCACAATCTGTTCTGTTGAGCTGCTTAAAGTGGACTAATACACACATGCGGGCGTGCACACACACACAGAGAGTACACACACGGTAACTCCATATTGGTAATTTTCATGTTTTGTACTTGAATTATAAGTTGGCATGGTTGGCTATGTGCTGGACAGGGTTTGACTTTTGGAGTGAAGCTCTGAAAGTTTTCGTCTATATTCAATATCTTTAAATTTGACCATTTTCATGCCAAGAAATAAAAAAGGTTATTCAGTGTTTCCCCTAGAAGTGCATTCTTGTCAGGATGGAGAGCCTCTGGCCAGCATTTAGACCATCATGGGACACTAAAACTCTCCAATGAAAGCCAGACTAATGAAATAGTTTTAGGTGGGTTAGCAGCTCCTTAAGGCAGAGTGAGGCAGGTTTCACTGCAGGTTTTACAGACTGTTCAGTAAAATCCTCTGTTTTCTAATAAAAGACCAGTATCAGTCCCACATATTGCTATAACATAGCGTCAGGTTACTTTGATGAACTCAGAACCTGTGAAATCCATTCAAACCCATTCTAACATTTCAAAAATACATTTGTCTAAAACTTTTATGTGTGTTTTAAGTGCATTGTTCAGTGATAAGTGACTGATGTGGCTTCCTATCTGCCTGTGTATGTGTTATATTGGAAGTAGCTCAGCACTGTTATGCCTTCAGGGTGGTACAAAGACACACACACAAACAACTCTGATTGTTTCCACCTCACTCGGCAGTCCTGGTGTCCTGGAATCATCTGACATTTCACACACACACACACACACGCACACACGTATACAACATGCATGCAATACTACCATAGTCTTTACTACTGTTTGAATCAAATCTGTATATTCGTGAGAAAGAAAGACGAAGGGCAGAGGACAAAAAGAGGGAGGGAATGAGAGTGGAGAGTTGGGGCGAGAGAGAGAGAAGGAGGCCCCTATCATTCCATTCCACCAACACACACACACACATGCACACATCATTAAGGTGGTATGCGAGAGAGAGAGCGGATGGGACAAAGTGAGGAGAGAGAATATGAGGGTGATCCCTCCACTCACTCAGACACACACACACACACTTACACACACACACACACACACTCAAACACACACACTCAAACACAAACTCAAGTCGAGTGGTGGGGGGATGGAGGGAAAGGAGGGGAGAGAACGGGAGGGTAGAAAGAAAGAGGTCTCCATTGAAAATGAAAGAGTAGGAAAATATTCCACATTTTTCTTGAGAGTGTGTTTTTATCGTCTATGTATGACACTCTCTTGGTTAAGTACGTATTTCACTAATTCACACAGCATGTAAAACAATATATGTGCAATAACACCACCAAACCCCATTGCACATTCATTTTCAGCACTGTAAATAAAAATAGAATTTGTGTTAAGAAAGATTTTCACTTGACACTTGAATTTCTCATGACAGCATATCAAAAACAGTATCGGCAAACAACAGTTTATACATTTAAACCATATTGAGATGATTATATGGCTTGACTACACAATAGCACATAATCACCGATATCTATAATAACATAAAACAGTTCAAAAATGTAAAACATCATCGAAATTTTAAAAAATCATTCAAGTCAGTAAGAAAGTATCAGACATTGTAATAACCAATGTGTGTGTGTGTGTGTGTGTGTTCACAAACATAGTGGAGACCTTTCACAGTGGAAAAAAACAATCACTGTATTGAAAAAATATATTGCAACAGTTGGGTTTTACACACACACACACACACACACTTGCCCCGCGACCTCTCTCATGTTTGCCCCACCCCCACCTCCTCCTACCCCTCCCCCCTTTACATTTACCACAACCACCCAACTCCCATTTTCCCCTCCTCCTTCTCCCTCTCCATCTCTTTTGTTTGGTGTTGTCAGGGGCAAGGCAAGGTCACCACCCCCAACAGGACAGGGGTTAACTTACAGGAAGTGTGTGTGTGTGCATGTGTGAGTGTGTGCATCAAATGCTTTGTCTTTCTCCCTCCTTTTCTCCTTCTCTCTCTCTCTCTCTCTCTCTCTCTCTCTCTCTCTTTCCCCTTCATCTCTCTTTCTTTTCCTCTCTCTGTTACCTTCTTTCTCTTTCCATCTCTCCGTCTCTCTCTCACTGATTAGTATTCTGGCTGGGTCAAGCAAACATCACAGATGACAAGGCGAGAAAATGTCAGAACACGTGTACCTGACAGGGAGAGAGAGAGACAGAGAGAAACTAGCAGCCGGAGTAGATTGTTCTTGAAAAAGTGGATTATTTAGTCTAGACTCAATGCAGCGGAGTGTGGCTGGTTACTGCCGCTGGTTTTAAAGCTTCACTGCCACAGCTATTTTGTCCAGTATACCCTTAAAGGAAAACTCCCCCTCAGATCCTTTTCCACTGTTACGGCCTCGCCTGAATTCCAGGAGCGGTCTTACCATCAGGCAAAGGTAGGCAACTGCCTCCGGCCGCGGCAGCCAGAGGCCCCCTACAAAAGATAAGAATTGAACTTAACACAAAATTGTATTAGCTTTCTTTTTAATCTAAGAATCAACTGCTGCTGCTGTTCGCTGCTAGCAATATTACCACTGCCTCCAAGCTCAACGAGTTCTAGTGACGCAAACGTTAACACCACTGCACCGACATGAGTAATGACAGCGAATGTGTTGCCGCGCCAACTGATGCTCAGAGCCAAGGGCAAATAATATCAGTCATAGTGATAATAATGATGAAGATGAGGGACATGATGAGTGACACCATGTGAGTATCATTCCTTTCTCAGTCGGGAGAGATCAGCTCCAGTGTCCTTGTCAGTGCGACAACCCTTGCCATGGAACACCAGCCCTTGCATGCACTTTGCTCAACCCCACCTTGATGGTAGTGTAGAGAAAGGCTGGTGAAGGTTGGAATTAAGAGGGCCTGATGCTTGCATTTGCCAAGGGCCCCCAAGTCACTAAGTCTGCCCCTCTGCAATTCTACTCAAGTTAGTGACTTCCTATATTTCCCAGAATTACTTTTGACAGCCCCCAGAGAAGGAGCGTGAACTTGTTGCTTTTAGCTGTGGGCTATACATGTAGGTGGAGAGAGTATCCTCACATTCATATGCGTTCGACTGTGATCGCGGGCAAGTTCGCCTTCATTGTTGGTATACTGCTGTCTGTAGTCTTTCCCTCTCTTTCACTAACCCTTTCCATAGTGTAACTAGCCACAGGCTTGCTGCATTATAGAACCATTTCAACACTGAGCCAACTGCACTCTTCACCCTGCTTGGGAAAACTCAGTCTGACTTTGGAGGGTTATTCTAGGACCTGGCCCTAGGCTATCTTTTGCCGAGTGCCTGTCTCTACCCATAACTTTTCAGTGTTAATGGCTTGCTGGAATAGAACCACTAACCCTGGCAGTGTTAGTGCCTTGCTCTAGAGAATAGAACCCCTAATCCTGGCAGTGTTAGTGCCTTGCTCTAGAGAGTAGAACCCCTAACCCTGGCAGTGTTAGTGCCTTGCTCTAGAGAGTAGAACCCCTAATCCTGGCAGTGTTAGTGCCTTGCTCTCGAGAGTAGAACCCCTAACCCTGGCAGTGTTAGTTCCTTGCTCTAGAGAGTAGAACCCCTAATCCTGGCAGTGTTAGTGCCTTGCTCTAGAGAGTAGAACCCCTAATCCTGGCAGTGTTAATGCCTTGCTCTAGAGAAAAGAACCCCTAACCCTGGCAGTGTTAGTGACCTGTTCTAGAGAACAGAACCCTTAACCCTGGCAGTGTTAGTGCCTTGCTCTAGAGAGTAGAACCCCTAATCCTGGCAGTGTTAATGCCTTGCTCTCGAGACTAGAACCCCTAACCCTGGCAGTGTTAGTGCCTTGCTCTAGAGTATATAACCCCTGATCCTGGCAGTGTTGGTGTTTTGCTCTAGAGAATAGAACCCCTGATCCTGGCAGTGTTACGGCCTTGCTCTAGAGAACAGAACCCCTAACCCTGGTACTGTCAGTGCCTTGCTCTAGAGAGTAGAACCCCTGATCCTGGCAGTGTTAGTGCCTTGCTCTAGAGTATATAACCCCTAACCCTGGCAGTGTTAGTGCCTTGCTCTAGAGTATATAACCCCTGATCCTGGCAGTGTTAGTGTGTTGCTCTAGAGAATAGAACCCCTAATCCTGGCAGTGTTACTGCCTTGCTCTAGAGAATAGAACCCCTAATCCTGGCAATGTTAATGCCTTGCTCTAGAGAAAAGAACCCCTAATCCTGGCAGTGTTAATGCCTTGCTCTCGAGACTAGAACCCCTAACCCTGGCAGTGTTAGTGACCTGCTCTAGAGAACAGAACCCCTAACCCTGGCAGTGTTAGTGCCTTGCTCTAGAGAGTAAAACCCCTAATCCTGGCAGTGTTAATGCCTTGCTCTAGAGAGTAGAACCCCTAATCCTGGCAATGTTAGTGCCTTGCTCTAGAGAAAAGAACCCCTAACCCTGGCAGTGTTAGTGACCTGTTCTAGAGAACAGAACCCTTAACCCTGGCAGTGTTAGTGCCTTGCACTAGAGAACAGAACCCCTAACCCTGGTACTGTCAGTGCCTTGCTCTAGAGAATAGAACCCCTAATCCTGGCAATGTTAGTGCCTTGCTCTAGAGAAAAGAACCCCTAACCCTGGCAGTGTTAGTGACCTGTTCTAGAGAACAGAACCCTTAACCCTGGCAGTGTTAGTGCCTTGCTCTAGAGAGTAGAACCCCTAATCCTGGCAGTGTTAATGCCTTGCTCTAGAGAAAAGAACCCCTAACCCTGGCAGTGTTAGTGACCTGTTCCAGAGCACAGAACCCTTAACCCTGGCAGTGTTAGTGCCTTGCTCTAGAGAGTAGAACCCCTAACCCTGGCAGTGTTAGTGCCTTGCTCTAGAGTATATAACCCCTGATCCTGGCAGTGTTAGTGTGATGCTCTAGAGAATAGAACCCCTGATCCTGGCAGTGTTAGTGCCTTGCTCTAGAGAAAAGAACCCCTAATCCTGGCAGTGTTAATGCCTTGCTCTCGAGACTAGAACACCTAACCCTGGCAGTGTTAGTGACCTGCTCTAGAGAACAGAACCCCTAACCCTGGCAGTGTTAGTGCCTTGCTCTAGAGAGTAGAACCATTAATCCTGGCAGTGTTAATGCCTTGCTCTAGAGAGTAGAACCCCTAATCCTGGCAATGTTAGTGCCTTGCTCTAGAGAAAAGAACCCCTAACCCTGGCAGTGTTAGTGACCTGTTCTAGAGAACAGAACCCTTAACCCTGGCAGTGTTAGTGCCTTGCTCTAGAGAACAGAACCCATAACCCTGGTACTGTCAGTGCCTTGCTCTAGAGAATAGAACCCCTAATCCTGGCAATGTTAGTGCCTTGCTCTAGAGAAAAGAACCCCTAACCCTGGCAGTGTTAGTGACCTGTTCTAGAGAACAGAACCCTTAACCCTGGCAGTGTTAGTGCCTTGCTCTAGAGAGTAGAACCCCTAACCCTGGCAGTGTTAGTGCCTTGCTCTAGAGTATATAACCCCTGATCCTGGCAGTGTTAGTGTGTTGCTCTAGAGAATAGAACCCCTGATCCTGGCAGTGTTAGTGCCTTGCTCTAGAGAAAAGAACCCCTAATCCTGGCAGTGTTAATGCCTTGCTCTCGAGACTAGAACACCTAACCCTGGCAGTGTTAGTGACCTGCTCTAGAGAACAGAACCCCTAACCTTGGCAGTGTTAGTGCCTTGCTCTAGAGAGTAGAACCATTAATCCTGGCAGTGTTAATGCCTTGCTCTAGAGAGTAGAACCCCTAATCCTGGCAATGTTAGTGCCTTGCTCTAGAGAAAAGAACCCCTAACCCTGGCAGTGTTAGTGACCTGTTCTAGAGAACAGAACCCTTAACCCTGGCAGTGTTAGTGCCTTGCTCTAGAGAACAGAACCCCTAACCCTGGTACTGTCAGTGCCTTGCTCTAGAGAATAGAACCCCTAATCCTGGCAATGTTAGTGCCTTGCTCTAGAGAAAAGAACCCCTAACCCTGGCAGTGTTAGTGACCTGTTCTAGAGAACAGAACCCTTAACCCTGGCAGTGTTAGTGCCTTGCTCTCAAGAATAGAACCCCTAATCCTGGCAGTGTTAGTGCCTTGTGCTAGAGAACAGAACCCCTAACCCTGGCAGTGTTAGTGCCTTGCTCTAGAGAACAGAACCCCTAACCCTAGTACTGTCAGTGCCTTGCTCTAGAGAGTAGAACCCCTAACCCTGGCAGTGTTAGTGCCTTGCTCTAGAGTATATATCCCCTAACCCTGGCAGTGTTAGTGCCTTGCTCTAGAGTATATAACCCCTGATCCTGGCAGTGTTAGTGTGTTGCTCTAGAGAATAGAACCCCTGATCCTGGCAGTGTTAGTGCCTTGCTCTAGAGAATAGAACCCCTAATCTTGGCAGTGTTTGTGCCTTGCTCTAGAGAAAAGAACCCCTAATCCTGGCAGTGTTAGTGTGTTCCTCTAGAGAATAGAACCCCTAATCCTGGCAGTGTTAGTGCCTTGCTCTAGAGAATAGAACCCTTAATTCTGCCAGTTTTAGCGCCTTGCTCTAGAGAAAAGAGCCCCTAACCCTGGCAGTGTTAGTGCCTTGCTCTAGAGTATATAACCCCTGATCCTGGCAGTGTTAGTGTGTTGCTCTAGAGAATAGAACCCCTGATCCTGGCAGTGTTAGTGCCTTACTCTAGAGAGTAGAACCCCTAATCCTGGCAGTGTTAATGCCTTGCTCTAGAGAGTAGAATCCCTAATCCTGGCAGTGTTAATTCCTTGCTCTCGAGAGTAGAACACCTAACCCTGGCAGTGTTAATGCCTTGCTCTAGAGAGTAGAACCCCTAACCCTGGCAGTGTTAGTGCCTTGCTCTAGAGTATATAACCTCTAATCCTGGCAGTGTTAGTGTGTTCCTCTAGAGAATAGAACCCCTAATCCTGGCAGTGTTAGTGCCTTGCTCTAGAGAATAGAACCCCTAATTCTGGCAGTGTTAATGCCTTGCTCTAGAGAAAAGAACCCCTAATCCTGGCAGTGTTAATGCCTTGCTCTCGAGACTAGAACCCCTAACCCTGGCAGTGTTAGTGACCTGCTCTAGAGAATAGAACCCCTAACCCTGGCAGTGTTAGTGCCTTGCTCTAGAGAGTAGAACCCCTAATCCTGGCAATGTTAGTGCCTTGCTCTAGAGAAAAGAACCCCTAATCCTGGCAATGTTAGTGCCTTGCTCTAGAGAAAAGAACCCCTAACCCTGGCAGTGTTAGTGACCTGTTCTAGAGAACAGAACCCTTAACCCTGGCAGTGTTAGTGCCTTGTGCTAGAGAACAGAACCCCTAACCCTGGCAGTGTTAGTGCCTTGCTCTAGAGAACAGAACCCCTAACCCTAGTACTGTCAGTGCCTTGCTCTAGAGAGTAGAACCCCTAACCCTGGCAGTGTTAGTGCCTTGCTCTAGAGTATATATCCCCTAACCCTGGCAGTGTTAGTGCCTTGCTCTAGAGTATATAACCCCTGATCCTGGCAGTGTTAGTGTGTTGCTCTAGCGAATAGAACCCCTGATCCTGGCAGTGTTAGTGCCTTGCTCTAGAGAATAGAACCCCTAATTCTGGCAGTGTTAATGCCTTGCTCTAGAGAAAAGAACCCCTAATCCTGGCAGTGTTAATGCCTTGCTCTCGAGACTAGAACCCCTAACCCTGGCAGTGTTAGTGACCTGCTCTAGAGAATAGAACCCCTAACCCTGGCAGTGTTAGTGCCTTGCTCTAGAGAGTAGAACCCCTAATCCTGGCAATGTTAGTGCCTTGCTCTAGAGAAAAGAACCCCTAATCCTGGCAATGTTAGTGCCTTGCTCTAGAGAAAAGAACCCCTAACCCTGGCAGTGTTAGTGACCTGTTCTAGAGAACAGAACCCTTAACCCTGGCAGTGTTAGTGCCTTGTGCTAGAGAACAGAACCCCTAACCCTGGCAGTGTTAGTGCCTTGCTCTAGAGAACAGAACCCCTAACCCTAGTACTGTCAGTGCCTTGCTCTAGAGAGTAGAACCCCTAACCCTGGCAGTGTTAGTGCCTTGCTCTAGAGTATATATCCCCTAACCCTGGCAGTGTTAGTGCCTTGCTCTAGAGTATATAACCCCTGATCCTGGCAGTGTTAGTGTGTTGCTCTAGAGAATAGAACCCCTGATCCTGGCAGTGTTAGTGCCTTGCTCTAGAGAATAGAACCCCTAATCTTGGCAGTGTTTGTGCCTTGCTCTAGAGAAAAGAACCCCTAATCCTGGCAGTGTTAGTGTGTTCCTCTAGAGAATAGAACCCCTAATCCTGGCAGTGTTAGTGCCTTGCTCTAGAGAATAGAACCCTTAATTCTGCCAGTTTTAGCGCCTTGCTCTAGAGAAAAGAGCCCCTAACCCTGGCAGTGTTAGTGCCTTGCTCTAGAGTATATAACCCCTGATCCTGGCAGTGTTAGTGTGTTGCTCTAGAGAATAGAACCCCTGATCCTGGCAGTGTTAGTGCCTTACTCTAGAGAGTAGAACCCCTAATCCTGGCAGTGTTAATGCCTTGCTCTAGAGAGTAGAATCCCTAATCCTGGCAGTGTTAATTCCTTGCTCTCGAGAGTAGAACACCTAACCCTGGCAGTGTTAATGCCTTGCTCTAGAGAGTAGAACCCCTAACCCTGGCAGTGTTAGTGCCTTGCTCTAGAGTATATAACCTCTAATCCTGGCAGTGTTAGTGTGTTCCTCTAGAGAATAGAACCCCTAATCCTGGCAGTGTTAGTGCCTTGCTCTAGAGAATAGAACCCCTAATTCTGGCAGTGTTAATGCCTTGCTCTAGAGAAAAGAACCCCTAATCCTGGCAGTGTTAATGCCTTGCTCTCGAGACTAGAACCCCTAACCCTGGCAGTGTTAGTGACCTGCTCTAGAGAATAGAACCCCTAACCCTGGCAGTGTTAGTGCCTTGCTCTAGAGAGTAGAACCCCTAATCCTGGCAATGTTAGTGCCTTGCTCTAGAGAAAAGAACCCCTAATCCTGGCAATGTTAGTGCCTTGCTCTAGAGAAAAGAACCCCTAACCCTGGCAGTGTTAGTGACCTGTTCTAGAGAACAGAACCCTTAACCCTGGCAGTGTTAGTGCCTTGTGCTAGAGAACAGAACCCCTAACCCTGGCAGTGTTAGTGCCTTGCTCTAGAGAACAGAACCCCTAACCCTAGTACTGTCAGTGCCTTGCTCTAGAGAGTAGAACCCCTAACCCTGGCAGTGTTAGTGCCTTGCTCTAGAGTATATATCCCCTAACCCTGGCAGTGTTAGTGCCTTGCTCTAGAGTATATAACCCCTGATCCTGGCAGTGTTAGTGTGTTGCTCTAGCGAATAGAACCCCTGATCCTGGCAGTGTTAGTGCCTTGCTCTAGAGAATAGAACCCCTAATTCTGGCAGTGTTAATGCCTTGCTCTAGAGAAAAGAACCCCTAATCCTGGCAGTGTTAATGCCTTGCTCTCGAGACTAGAACCCCTAACCCTGGCAGTGTTAGTGACCTGCTCTAGAGAATAGAACCCCTAACCCTGGCAGTGTTAGTGCCTTGCTCTAGAGAGTAGAACCCCTAATCCTGGCAATGTTAGTGCCTTGCTCTAGAGAAAAGAACCCCTAATCCTGGCAATGTTAGTGCCTTGCTCTAGAGAAAAGAACCCCTAACCCTGGCAGTGTTAGTGACCTGTTCTAGAGAACAGAACCCTTAACCCTGGCAGTGTTAGTGCCTTGTGCTAGAGAACAGAACCCCTAACCCTGGCAGTGTTAGTGCCTTGCTCTAGAGAACAGAACCCCTAACCCTAGTACTGTCAGTGCCTTGCTCTAGAGAGTAGAACCCCTAACCCTGGCAGTGTTAGTGCCTTGCTCTAGAGTATATATCCCCTAACCCTGGCAGTGTTAGTGCCTTGCTCTAGAGTATATAACCCCTGATCCTGGCAGTGTTAGTGTGTTGCTCTAGAGAATAGAACCCCTGATCCTGGCAGTGTTAGTGCCTTGCTCTAGAGAATAGAACCCCTAATCTTGGCAGTGTTTGTGCCTTGCTCTCAAGAATAGAACCCCTAATCCTGGCAGTGTTAGTGCCTTGTGCTAGAGAACAGAACCCCTAACCCTGGCAGTGTTAGTGCCTTGCTCTAGAGAACAGAACCCCTAACCCTAGTACTGTCAGTGCCTTGCTCTAGAGAGTAGAACCCCTAACCCTGGCAGTGTTAGTGCCTTGCTCTAGAGTATATATCCCCTAACCCTGGCAGTGTTAGTGCCTTGCTCTAGAGTATATAACCCCTGATCCTGGCAGTGTTAGTGTGTTGCTCTAGAGAATAGAACCCCTGATCCTGGCAGTGTTAGTGCCTTGCTCTAGAGAATAGAACCCCTAATCTTGGCAGTGTTTGTGCCTTGCTCTAGAGAAAAGAACCCCTAATCCTGGCAGTGTTAGTGTGTTCCTCTAGAGAATAGAACCCCTAATCCTGGCAGTGTTAGTGCCTTGCTCTAGAGAATAGAACCCTTAATTCTGCCAGTTTTAGCGCCTTGCTCTAGAGAAAAGAGCCCCTAACCCTGGCAGTGTTAGTGCCTTGCTCTAGAGTATATAACCCCTGATCCTGGCAGTGTTAGTGTGTTGCTCTAGAGAATAGAACCCCTGATCCTGGCAGTGTTAGTGCCTTACTCTAGAGAGTAGAACCCCTAATCCTGGCAGTGTTAATGCCTTGCTCTAGAGAGTAGAATCCCTAATCCTGGCAGTGTTAATTCCTTGCTCTCGAGAGTAGAACACCTAACCCTGGCAGTGTTAATGCCTTGCTCTAGAGAGTAGAACCCCTAACCCTGGCAGTGTTAGTGCCTTGCTCTAGAGTATATAACCTCTAATCCTGGCAGTGTTAGTGTGTTCCTCTAGAGAATAGAACCCCTAATCCTGGCAGTGTTAGTGCCTTGCTCTAGAGAATAGAACCCCTAATTCTGGCAGTGTTAATGCCATGCTCTAGAGAAAAGAAACCCTAATCCTGGCAGTGTTAATGCCTTGCTCTCGAGACTAGAACCCCTAACCCTGGCAGTGTTAGTGACCTGCTCTAGAGAATAGAACCCCTAACCCTGGCAGTGTTAGTGCCTTGCTCTAGAGAGTAGAACCCCTAATCCTGGCAGTGTTAATGCCTTGCTCTAGAGAGTAGAACCCCTAATCCTGGCAATGTTAGTGCCTTGCTCTAGAGAAAAGAACCCCTAACGCTGGCAGTGTTAGTGACCTGCTCTAGAGAACAGAACCCCTAACCCTGGCAGTGTTAGTGCCTTGCTCTAGAGAGTAGAACCCCTAACCCTGGTACTGTCAGTGCCTTGCTCTAGAGAATAGAACCCCTAATCCTGGCAATGTTAGTGCCTTGCTCTAGAGAAAAGAACCCCTAACCCTGGCAGTGTTAGTGACCTGTTCTAGAGAACAGAACCCTTAACCCTGGCAGTGTTAGTGCCTTGCTCTAGAGAGTAGAACCCCTAATCCTGGCAGTGTTAATGCCTTGCTCTAGAGAAAAGAACCCCTAACCCTGGCAGTGTTAGTGACCTGTTCTAGAGAACAGAACCCTTAACCCTGGCAATGTTAGTGCCTTGCTCTAGAGAGTAGAACCCCTAATCCTGGCAGTGTTAATGCCTTGCTCTAGAGAGTAGAACCCCTAACCCTGGCGGTGTTAGTGCCTTGCTCTAGAGTATATAACCCCTGATCCTGGCAGTGTTGGTGTTTTGCTCTAGAGAATAGAACCCCTGATCCTGGCAGTGTTACGGCCTTGCTCTAGAGAACAGAACCCCTAACCCTGGTACTGTCAGTGCCTTGCTCTAGAGAGTAGAACCCCTGATCCTGGCAGTGTTAGTGCCTTGCTCTAGAGTATATAACCCCTAACCCTGGCAGTGTTAGTGCCTTGCTCTAGAGTATATAACCCTTAACCCTGGCAGTGTTAGTGACCTGCTCTAGAGAACAGAACCCCTAACCCTGGCAGTGTTAGTGCCTTGCTCTAGAGAGTAAAACCCCTAATCCTGGCAGTGTTAATGCCTTGCTCTAGAGAGTAGAACCCCTAATCCTGGCAATGTTAGTGCCTTGCTCTAGAGAAAAGAACCCCTAACCCTGGCAGTGTTAGTGACCTGTTCTAGAGAACAGAACCCTTAACCCTGGCAGTGTTAGTGCCTTGCACTAGAGAACAGAACCCCTAACCCTGGTACTGTCAGTGCCTTGCTCTAGAGAATAGAACCCCTAATCCTGGCAATGTTAGTGCCTTGCTCTAGAGAAAAGAACCCCTAACCCTGGCAGTGTTAGTGACCTGTTCTAGAGAACAGAACCCTTAACCCTGGCAGTGTTAGTGCCTTGCTCTAGAGAGTAGAACCCCTAATCCTGGCAGTGTTAATGCCTTGCTCTAGAGAAAAGAACCCCTAACCCTGGCAGTGTTAGTGACCTGTTCTAGAGCACAGAACCCTTAACCCTGGCAGTGTTAGTGCCTTGCTCTAGAGAGTAGAACCCCTAACCCTGGCAGTGTTAGTGCCTTGCTCTAGAGTATATAACCCCTGATCCTGGCAGTGTTAGTGTGTTGCTCTAGAGAATAGAACCCCTGATCCTGGCAGTGTTAGTGCCTTGCTCTAGAGAATAGAACCCCTATTCTTGGCAGTGTTAATGCCTTGCTCTAGAGAGTAGAACCTCTAATCCTGTCAGTGTTAATGCCTTGCTCTAGAGAAAAGAACCCCTGACCCTGGCAGTGTTAGTGACCTGTTCTAGAGCACAGAACCCTTAACCCTGGCAGTGTTAGTGCCTTGCTCTAGAGAGTAGAACCCCTAACCCTGGCAGTGTTAGTGCCTTGCTCTAGAGTATATAACCCCTGATCCTGGCAGTGTTAGTGTGTTGCTCTAGAGAATAGAACCCCTGATCCTGGCAGTGTTAGTGCCTTGCTCTAGAGAATAGAACCCCTAATCTTGGCAGTGTTAATGCCTTGCTCTAGAGAAAAGAACCCTTAATCCTGGCAGTGTTACTGCCTTGCTCTAGAGAACAGAACCCCTAATCCTGGCAATGTTAATGCCTTGCTCTAGAGAAAAGAACCCCTAATCCTGGCAGTGTTAATGCCTTGCTCTCGAGACTAGAACACCTAACCCTGGCAGTGTTAGTGACCTGCTCTAGAGAACAGAACCCCTAACCCTGGCAGTGTTAGTGCCTTGCTCTAGAGAGTAGAACCATTAATCCTGGCAGTGTTAATGCCTTGCTCTAGAGAGTAGAACCCCTAATCCTGGCAATGTTAGTGCCTTGCTCTAGAGAAAAGAACCCCTAACCCTGGCAGTGTTAGTGACCTGCTCTAGAGAACAGAACCCCTAACCCTGGCAGTGTTAGTGCCTTGCTCTAGAGAGTAGAACCATTAATCCTGGCAGTGTTAATGCCTTGCTCTAGAGAGTAGAACCCCTAATCCTGGCAATGTTAGTGCCTTGCTCTAGAGAAAAGAACCCCTAACCCTGGCAGTGTTAGTGACCTGTTCTAGAGAACAGAACCCATAACCCTGGCAGTGTTAGTGCCTTGCTCTAGAGAACAGAACCCCTAACCCTGGTACTGTCAGTGCCTTGCTCTAGAGAATAGAACCACTAATCCTGGCAATGTTAGTGCCTTGCTCTAGAGAAAAGAACCCCTAACCCTGGCAGTGTTAGTGACCTGTTCTAGAGAACAGAACCCTTAACCCTGGCAGTGTTAGTGCCTTGCTCTAGAGAGTAGAACCCCTAATCCTGGCAGTGTTAATGCCTTGCTCTAGAGAGTAGAACTCCTAACCCTGGCGGTGTTAGTGCCTTGCTCTAGAGTATATAACCCCTGATCCTGGCAGTGTTGGTGTTTTGCTCTAGAGAATAGAACCCCTGATCCTGGCAGTGTTACGGGCTTGCTCTAGAGAATAGAACCCCTAATCCTGGCAATGTTAGTGCCTTGCTCTAGAGAAAAGAACCCCTAACCCTGGCAGTGTTAGTGACCTGTTCTAGAGAACAGAACCCTTAACCCTGGCAGTGTTAGTGCCTTGCTCTCAAGAATAGAACCCCTAATCCTGGCAGTGTTAGTGCCTTGTGCTAGAGAACAGAACCCCTAACCCTGGTAGTGTTAGTGCCTTGCTCTAGAGAATAGAACCCTTAATTCTGCCAGTTTTAGCGCCTTGCTCTAGAGAAAAGAGCCCCTAACCCTGGCAGTGTTAGTGCCTTGCTCTAGAGTATATAACCTCTGATCCTGGCAGTGTTAGTGTGTTGCTCTAGAGAATAGAACCCCTGATCCTGGCAGTGTTAGTGCCTTGCTCTAGAGAGTAGAACCCCTAATCCTGGCAGTGTTAATGCCTTGCTCTAGAGAGTAGAATCCCTAATCCTGGCAGTGTTAATTCCTTGCTCTCGAGAGTAGAACACCTAACCCTGGCAGTGTTAATGCCTTGCTGTAGAGAGTAGAACCCCTAACCCTGGCAGTGTTAGTGCCTTGCTCTAGAGTATATAACCTCTAATCCTGGCAGTGTTAGTGTGTTCCTCTAGAGAATAGAACCCCTAATCCTGGCAGTGTTAGTGCCTTGCTCTAGAGAATAGAACCCCTAATTCTGGCAGTGTTAGTGCCTTGCTCTAGAAAAAAGAACCCCTAATCCTGGCAGTGTTAATGCCTTGCACTCGAGATTAGAACCCCTAACCCTGGCAGTGTTAGTGACCTGCTCTAGACAACAGAACCCCTAACCCTGGCAGTGTTAGTGCCTTGCTCTAGAGAGTAGAACCCCTAATCCTGGCAGTGTTAATGCCTTGCTCTAGAGAGTAGAACCCCTAATCCTGGCAGTGTTAATTCCTTGCTCTAGAGAGTAGAACCCCTAACCCTGGCAGTGTTAGTGCCTTGCTCTAGAGTATATAACCTCTAATCCTGGCAGTGTTAGTGTGTTCCTCTAGAGAATAGAACCCCTAATCCTGGCAGTGTTAGTGCCTTGCTCTAGAGAATAGAACCCCTAATTCTGGCAGTGTTAATGCCTTGCTCTAGAAAAAAGAGCCCCTAATCCTGGCAGTGTTAATGCCTTGCTCTCGGGATTAGAACCCCTAACCCTGGCAGTGTTAGTGACCTGCTCTAGACAACAGAACACCTAACCCTGGCAGTGTTAGTGCCTTGCTCTAGAGAGTAGAACCCCTAATCCTGGCAGTGTTAATGCCTTGCTCTAGAGAGTAGAACCCCTAATCCTGGCAGTGTTAATTCCTTGCTCTCGAGAGTAGAACACCTAACCCTGGCAGTGTTAATGCCTTGCTCTAGAGAGTAGGACCCCTAACCCTGGCAGTTTTAATGCCTTGCTCTCGAGAGTAGAACACCTTACCCTGGCAGTGTTAGTGCCTTGCTCCCACTGAGCTACACAGCACCAGTAGAGCATAGTTCCAGACTGGGTTTCAAATTACAGACCTGTAGCAGTAGCAGAAGCTTTATGGACTTCAGTGTCCAGTAGCAGACGTGTATTGTTAGCCCCACCCTCCTCCGCCTCAGTTGGTTAAGTTCCCGCCCCAACACTTCTCAATCATGTTGATGAGCTGTCATCTCGTCTGAGGCTGAGGTAACAGGCATCCATTTTAGGGTGAATAAGCCCTAAAAAATGTCCACAACATCATTGAAAAACCAATTTCAGGCAAACAATGGGATTTAGACATGAACACACGGGGTCACAGACACACACAGACTGATATTATATAATATTAAATTCATTTATTGTTATTGTAATGTGAAAGAGTTGCCCATTTTAGCTTGAAAGTATTAGTAGCCCTGTAGATAAAAGCTTGAAACTACTTTCCGTCTGCCAGCATAATTTCCTGGTTAATTATTTGTTGTGGAACCCACTGCAGATGTAAGGTGTGTGCGTGTATCTGCAAGTGTGTTGTGTGCAATATGATGGACAGTGTGGTGAAGGAAAAAAAAACCCTCAAAGAAAAAAAGGCTACAAGCCCAAAAAATAAAGAAAGAGAACAACAGCATTTACATATAATGAGTCCATTGGTTTTAGCTGGAAACATATTTTCCCTTTGTTTACTTGTGTTTGCCTCTCTGAGGCCGCAGACTTTGAAGGAAAGGGAGAACGAGAGACCAGATAAAAGCCTAGATTTGTTTTGCCTCAGCAACCATATTTTCTTTATTATCTGGCTGATTTTTCTGTTGTTCGGCAGTAGTTTACATCTGCCTGCCTCTCTGAGCCCACTCACTATCAACTGGGATGATGGTAGAAACACTGAATGGAAAAAGTGGACATATCCCCCCTGTATTCACTTGTTGTTTACCTCTGTCTTTGTGTATATGTGTGTTTGTGTGTGTGTGCGCTTGTTGCGCTTGTTGCGCCCACTCAGTGCGGTAATGCCGGTGGTGAGGCTAGCTAAAGTCAACCAATTAAGCTGACTTCCATATGTAGCTTAACGCTCCCTGCCCACACACACATACACTCACGAACACAAACACACACACACACACACACACACACACATACACATTTGCACAAAGACATGCAGGTACAAACACATGCATGGAGGCAAACAGACACGCATACACGCGCACACATCCACACACACACACACACACACACGCACACACGCAGGTACTGAACATACACATAAACTGAGAGACACACAGGCACACACATGCACAAATGCACCTACACAAGCGTACGCGCACACACATGCACATACACATTTTCACAGCCATTGGCATGCACACAAGCACATAAACACTTTCTTCCTTGTGTGTGACACTTTTCTCAGCTTTTTTTTTCCTTTTTTAATTAAAAACTCAGTGTGGATATTATTATAGCCAAATGAAATGTGCCTTATGTTCAAATCTCTCTCACACACACACACACAGAGAGAGAGAGAGAGAGAGAGAGAGAGAGAGACAGACAGAGGCTTATTTAATTTATGCAATTCATTTGATTGTGTGGTGCATAAGAGTGGATATGGCTTAACAGTAGTCTCAGGATATAATTACATTTTCTCTAGTGGATAGAGGCAGAGAGAGAGGAGAGCTAACTACAACAGGCGTTGGGGCTAATAGTGTTGTATAACTTCTCCAGGGGATCTCTCTCTCTCTCTCTCTCTGTTGTCTCATCATCGCTGACATTCCAGTTCTGGCCCCCGGCGAGCTACGGAGCTACATAGTAGACCCATTCTCCTCTGCCTTCACTTTCTGTGTGTGTGTGTGTGTGTGTGTGTGTGTGTGTGTGTAAGTCAAATAGTCAGATAATTCTTGTCCATTCACTGACACACAGACTAGGTAATTGCCTTAAGACTAATTGCCCTAAAGAGTTAACAACTGTCTATGAAGAAGCCCTCACTCACCAAGGCTTAATGTAGTCCATAGCAGTGTGTTTCACTGTTTTGTCATGGAAACATCAAAGTGTTTGTACATTTATTGTGGACAAAGTGATTTCCATGACTACTGGTTATGTTCTGTTGGTAAGCTGCAGTTGGTTAATTAGTAGGAATATCATAGAATCTAGAGAGGTGTATTCCAGACAGGGAAAGTCAGGGATTTTGATCCCTTTTCTGAGGAAGTCAGGGGATATCAGGGAATTTGATTAATTCTCTTGGGAAAAGTCAGGGGATATCAAGGGATTTTACAAATGATTCACTTTACAGGAATATAGCCAAATGTATTTTTCAACTTGTTTCACACATTCATTACATTAGATGCTTTTCAGCCCAACTGGATACATGGATCCAGCAAGCAAGAACAGTTTTAGGTCATAGAAGTGCTCTGAAGTGCTCTGAAGTCACGGAAAAGTAATGGAATTAGGATTCAGGGCCACGGTGGGAAACCTGTCTCTCTTCTGTTAAAAAGCCTGTATTTGTTTAGCTGTTGTTTCCTCCAAGGTTAAAAAAAAACCCAGAGCCAGACGTTTTGGCGTGGCCGCTTTCAACTCAACATGTCGGTGCGTTTTTAACCTCACAGGACGCAATCGCCAAATAAATACAGCTTTGTAATATTCTCAGAAGAGCGCGTTACCTTGGAACGGTTTTTATTCTTACTTTGCACAACAGTTGAAAGTGCGTGTTTTCATTGCGTTAGGGTTCCCGATTGGGCTCCGGCAGCCGTAGGTGTCCTTTTAAACGTTGTTTTCTGCTCTTACAGTCATAAATCCCCCCGTTTTCACACAGAACCTGGCTGACTGCCTTCAGGCTAATTGCCCCACTGAGTTACAGCTCACCATAAAATGACTCTGCATTCATAAGGACTGAATTGAAGCTACTTATCTCATTTTGTTTTGTTGTCTGGCAGGGGCTGCACACCACCAGATTTAGTGCCATGTTTCTGTGCGAGACAAATTACCTAGAAAACCTCTGGAGTAAAAAACAACTACAATGTTGCATTTTAGCCCTCGTTTTCTAAGTGTGTCCATTTGTGTGTGTGTGTGTGTGTGTGTGTGTTAGTTACATCTCAATGGGGACTAAAGTTCAGCAAACTCTGGTAGGTCCAATAGTTGTGAGGCCTAATTGAATTGTCCTGGTACACAGGGAAGCAAGAATATAACAGGGAACAGACTAGATTGAACAAGGATCATTCAACAAAGAAACTGTTTAGACTGAATTCTTCCTTTAAGTTATTAAATTTGACATCTTATCCACTGTAATTGCTTTTTAAATCATTGTTACATGTTCAGCATCAGTTGTACCATCCATCCTGAGGTTTATTTGAGTATTGTTTTGTCTCTCTACAATGTATTTTGAGCATATTTAACTGTCAAATTATTCCAACAGTATTTCAAACTCAGTCCAGAATTTAATTATACAGTAGTTGCTGTAGTAAGTTCTTAAATGACTTTGACATTTTCTTTCATTTCAGAGGGTAACGGTTACAAAACTCTGCATCTAGCTTATTTGAACACATCATACGATTTTGGTTTCTTTGTAGTCCGAGACGCAGTTGGTTGTCGAAGTGTTGTGACATTTTTATCCACATATCTAATATATTTTGCCTTTTACTTCTGAAGCTAATGATTCCTCAGTCTCCAACGTTCTTTCCGGGTCCCGCAGCAACACGGCGGCACAGCAGCAAGGTGTGAAACCATAGCAGCATGACAGTGCTCATGTCTCCAGTGAAGGTGTTTATTAATTAGTTTGATAATCAGATTAATTAGATGTCGCTCCTCGTTAAAGGGAATAGATGGGAGCAACATGTTGTTGGAGAGAGTGAAGATCATTTATTTTTATTGTTATCAAATGTCTGTATTAGGTTTTTATTTTGGGTGTGTATACATTTGGAATATTTAATATGCACTGAGAGTACAGTGCTCAGAGAGAAAGTTCTTTTATAGTTATTTTAGGACTGCTATAGGGAGTCGAAGTTGATGTCATTTAAGTCAACCCTTTGGTTGACTTTACTCTCTGTCAGTGTATGGGAGGTTACTTTATATAAGCAATCTAAAAAGCATGTGGCTTTTATTTTGAAATATGTTGTCATCAACACATCTCACTTGGCTTAATTTCACAAAAATCCATTCAGTATTATTTACATGAACAACAAAATGAGTTTCTGAACTACACTGCCCAGCTTTTTTTTGAGCTAGCTGGAATGTTCCATCTCCTGCAAAGGGAACAAGCTACAGTAGCTAGCTAAATAGCTGCAGCTTCACAGGCTACAGTGAAAAAATGTCTATGCCTATCATGAGGCTGAACTCAGACTTTAGTGAAGTCCCAAACTGCATCTCAACAGGTGAAAGCCTGTCATGAGCGACAGTCTGCTCCCTACTTAGGAGGAGCAGCTGCAAACAGTTGGTAGCCTATATTCTACGCTGTAGTTTTCCATCCTTACAAAGTCTTTTCTGTAAGTTTCTGCTCCCTAAAATAAGAGAATAACATGCAAATTGTCTTCAATCTCAACACCATCCGTTACTTTGTTTAGTTGCATAAGACACACTACTTTGCGGTCAATGGAAAAACGCGTTAGCCACTTAGCCACTAGTCAACCACAGGAAGGCCTCAGCCTACACTTCCACTTTGGCTGCCTATAATGCCAGACTTCCCAATGATTCACACTGACTCCCATTAATTTCAACTCACCCGTCCCTGATCTCATGTTGAGGATGCCTTGTACTTATTGTGGAGACTGAGGCAACACTTCCACCTGACAGATAATTTGACTCCTGTTAAGACAAAGAAATACATTAAGACAAAGAAATACGACAAAGAATTACTGGGACAATGTAGATGGAGAGAACATTGGCAGATGCTGGTATTTGTCTTTCTGGATTGTCTCATTCTTTTGTTTCTGCCTTGATTGCACTAGTCAAAGAGAGTCAAAAAAGTCAGCACCAAAGGAGACTCTGCCAGCCCGAGAATAACAGAAGTCAAACAAAGAGAGCAAAGGGAGCATCCTTCTCAGAGAAATGCAGTGGGATTTCACTGACAAATACAGTAGGCACACATGGTCACATCAAAAAAAGTAATGCATTACCTGTCACTCATTTTGAAGTCCCTGAGAACAGTCATTTCTTACACTACTATTACGTTTCCATTCCACCTCCCAAACTGGCAATTGCATGCTCTCTTTCTTCTAAAATCAGGATGAATCAGTTTCTTCTCCTGTGAATGATCAGGAAACAGTGTCGATGTCCAGTGTTCCTGTTGTCCTTTTACTGGATAAAATCATAGTAGTGGGAATACTTTCACCCAGAGAAAGTCAACTTTTGTACCATTTCTCATCAACGTAGTGGGAATACTTCCACCCAGAGAAAGACAACTTTTCTACCATTTCTCCACTTATCTAGTTTATTGTGAGAGAATGATGATAAATTGAGATGGAAATGAATTAGGAGATGAGGACAGCCATAAGTTTTGGATGATTCAACTTCAATCTGATATTTAGAGGTGGTGATAAGAGAAACCGAACTGTATTTTAATTACTAAAACTGGAGTAGCAATTCATTACACCACTCATTAATGGGAAAAGTAATGATATTAGTGAAGAGTAAGATGTTACCGCCCGACACTGAAGTGTTGAAAGTGTTGAACATCTTCAAGGGATTTCTGAAACCACAGTGGAACTTCCTCAGACTGGAACATTTGGGGAATAAATGTATTTTTTTTCCAGTGAAACACCTTCCCATGACCCAAACTTTGAAATACAGTATATTAGCGGTAGTAGTAATATAAAGCTGTCCTCTCTCTCTGTTGTCCTCACTCTGTCTGTGCAGGCCATGTATCCTCTTATGATTCTAATTTCTACCCAATGTTAAATAAAGCTGACCCAATGCTCTGCTAACAGCTGGCATGCACAGTTGGACACACACACACACAGTACACATGCACATACACACTCTCCCGCACAAGCACACACATATGAGAGCTTCAAAGCTTCAGAGCTGGTCATATGGGGGTCGATGAAAATTTGGGAATAATTCATCAGGATTTTTTAAAAAGGTCTACTACTTTGTATTCATACCCCATAACTCAGACACTAACTCTTGCTCTTTTTCGCGTCATAAGCAGACGCTTTTATCTTGCCTCAAAACAAGATTATGAACTAAATAAATCATGTGTAATCTTAACATACACGACCGTGAATTTGTTAGACTCTGTCGGCGCTCGTCATTTTGTCCTGTCACTTTTGATGAGTCCGTTAGATGTGAAGATATGAGTGGAATTATTGTTTTAGGGCCAACAGCCTGCATCACTGCTGTTGGCCTGATCTGATTTGCCATCTGCAATATGGATGGTTATAGAGCTGTGTGTGAGAGAGAGAGAGAGAGAGAGAGAGAGAGAGAGAGAGAGAGAGCAAGACTGTTGTCTTTTATTTGATAGTCCACTGTTTTACTGGCTCAAACTGGACAAATAAATAAAACCTAGTATGAAATAGCCTTGTAAAAACGTCAGACAGGAGTGTGTGTATGGATAGCTGTGTGTGTGTGTGTGTGTGTCGGATGTTCGTGCTACTGTTTGTGTGTGTGCGTTTAATCATATGCTTTAACGTGGACAGATCCATTCCTTCAGGCATCAGACATTCGCGTTGTGCTAACATTTCTCATGAAATACTGTCTCCTTGTTTTTAGAATACGGATTGCAACTCAAAATGGATGTCAAGCCGTCAGCCTTTTAAAGCCTGCAACATGGTTTTGTGGTGTTGATTTTAAATGTCAATAACTTTCATTTTTGTCATTTTTCATGCTAGAATCATAGAGACGCCCGTGGAATAAACTAAGCCATATCTCTGTGACAACTTCACTAAGTCTCCTAGCAATAGTCTGAAATACCTGTATGCAACTGTGTGTGTGTGTGTGTGTGTGTGTGTGTGTGTGTGTGTGTGTGTATGTGTGTGTGCTTGTACAATCATGCCATGTTTACTTGATGCTCGACAATATCTTTTCATATTCTTAGAAACAGCTTGGCTTTTATTAAACACTCGCACACACACACATACACACACACACACACACATAAATCCCCACACACAGTCAAATGAAATTATGAGATAAGCAGAGAGAGGCATGAAGAGATAGACTGGAAAAAAAGCCAGAGTGGAGAGAGAGAGAGAGAGATAGGGATAAACAGAAAGAGGGGAATAGAGGGGTAGAAGAGGGTGAGAGAGAGAGAGAGAGAGAGAGAGAGAGAGAGAGACTAAAAACAGTCCCATCCAGAGATGTGAATGTGGATTTTCCAATGAATGGACAACAAAGCCCAGCACTCTGATTCGCTGGCAAGCCATTGCCGTGGAAACGGATTAGTGACCTAAATCACAGCAAGGTCCCAGTCAGGTACACTGTGTGTGTGTGTGTGCACGCGTGTGTGTGGACGCACACCTCTGTATTTGTATGTGGGACAGAGAGTGAATTTGTGTATGTGCATAATGAGGTTGATTTTTGGTGTGTGTGTTTGCGTGTGTGTGTGTGCTGTAGTCAGCATATTGCTGCATAAACAAAAGCTGTGTGTGGTGAATACATTCTGCATAGATAAACACCTAAAGGGTATGTGTGTGTGTGTGTGTGTGTGTGTGTGTGTGTGTGATCAGCATGCTTGTCAGTAAATATTAGCAACAAAGGGTGTGTTTGTGTGTTAGAAATAGAAAAGGCAAAGTATTAATTCGCCTTAACTGAATTTGATTTGGTTAGAGAAGCAGCTTGGAACCAGAAGGTTGCTGGTTTGATTGCCTGGACCTGCTGGGAAAATGCGGGTGGGGAAAGTGAATGAGTAACACTCTCTCCTCCCTTAACAACTATTGACAAAGTGCAGCTGCTCAGTGGCCACCAGTAGAAGAAAGTGTTCTTACTGAGCAGCTCCCAGTGTGAATGTGTGGAACTGTATGACTGTGAAGCAGAGTGTCGCTGTCGACTTTCCCTGGAGATAAATAACGGTTGAAAAACACTGCTACTACTACTAATAATAATGATAGTAGTAGTAGTAATAGATAGTGATTCTTTGTAAATAAAATAACAGCTAGTCTCCAGTTTGCTCGGGGAGCACCTTGGACACCCCCAGGATACCTGAGGGGGCCACCACATCTCCCACATCATGATCTGGAAACATCTTCTTCAGTTTGCATGCATAATTCATCTGTTTCGCCACGCTAACGGCTCCTAACACTGTCAGCTAATTAACTCATGCAAAATGAATGGGCTTTGTTATTAGCAGTTAGCCAGCTAAAGTTACTTTGATCAGTCAGTCCCATTCATAAAGAGAGAGAGAGAGAGCGAGAGAGAGCTTCAGGAATGCCATGTTATCTGTCTACAAATGGTATGATGGGCAGGTCTTGTGTGTGTGTGTGTGTGTGTGTGTGTGTGTGTGTGTGTGTGTGTGTGTGTGTGTGTGAGTGAATTAGGTGTTGAAACTGTCAGGTCATGTTGCAACCGAAGCACAAACTGAGCACGCTCCAATGATATCCAGTAGTAACCTGAATACGGGTGCCAATCAAATCCCAAAGCCACACCCTCTGTCTCAGAGAGAGACAGAGAGGATGGAGTATGCTAAAGTGTTAGCATGGAGCCTACTATCACTCAACATAGTGTATGTTAAAGTGTTAGCATGGAGCTACTATCACTCAACATAGTGTATGCTAAAGTGTTAGCATGGAGCCTACTATCACTCAACATAGTGTATGTTAAAGTGTTAGCATGGAGCTACTATCACTCAACATAGTGTATGCTGAAGTGTTAGCATGGAGCCTACTATCACTCAACATAGTGTATGCTAAAGTGTTAGCATGGAGCTACTATCACTCAACATAGTGTATGCTAAAGTGTTAGCATGGAGCTACTATCACTCAACATAGTGTATGCTAAAGTGTTAGCATGGAGCTACTATCACTCAACATAGTGTATGCTAAAGTGTTAGCATGGAGCTAACACTTTAGCTCCAGTCAGAAGAAAAATTACACTAAAAATATTAAATGTCACAAGAGACAGGAGCCAAGAATTGAGAAAATGAGAAACGGAAGAGAGAAGCAGAGGGAGAGATCACTTCTATTTCTATAAGCAGCAGGGTTGTTTGATGTCAAAGCTATCTACTTCCTATAGAAAATGTACCCCCCCCCTCTCTCTCTCTCTCTCTCTCTCTCTCTCTCTCTCTCTCTCTCTCTCTCTCTCTCTCTCTCTCTCTCTCTCTCTCTCACACACACACACACACACACACACACACACCTCCTTTTATCTGCTCCCTAGATACTGCCAACAAAGGAAGTCAGCATTCCTATGAAGAATACACCATGATTTGTTCTCAAAAAGTGTGTGTGTGTGTGTGTGTGTGTGTGTGTGTGTGTGTGTGTGTGTATGCACAGTTGTGTGTATTTGCTCGTCAGTGTGTGTCTATCTCTGGTGTTTGTGTGTGTGCTTCCAAGTGTGAAGGTGTCACTCTGCATGTGTGTGTCCTTCCCTTTCCGTGTGTGTGCGCGAGTGCTTATTTCACTGTGTGTGTGTGTGTGTGTGTGTGTGTGTGTCAGCAAGACAGGATCTGTAGTGATGGATGTTGAAAAGGGGACAGTGACAGAAAGAAAGAGAGAGCGGCTCTATTGGAAAGAGAGACGGGGGGAGCGGCAGAGCTCAAAAGAGGCGACCGAGGCATAACAGCGCCTATTTGAACGAGGAAGGAATCTAGAAATGGAAGGTTGAGTTTTTGTCCGTCAGTTTGATTCCGCTTTTTTGCAGCTGACGCTTTAAGGATGGGGGTCGGGCAGTACAGCCGATGTCCTGCTGAAACCTCGTATCTCCGTCTTAACTTAAAAAAAAAAAAAAATTCTCAGGAACTGAAAAATACTGCTTGAGTTCCCCCCAAGTGTGTCTGATATGTTACTGTTTTTGGTTAGGATTGAAAATACAGGGTAAGGGGGTATTGTTACAATACCAGAATTTTAACTTAAATTCCAATACTTAATTCCTTAAAATTAAGGAATAGCTAATGTAATAGTTACAGTTACCCTACCTGCCAGAGGTGGGGACTCAGGTCACATGACTTGGACTCGAGTCAGACTCGAGTCACAATTTTAATTGCTTGAGACTTGACTTGACTTGGGTTCTGGTGACTTGAGACTTGACTTGATGCATGAAGAGAAGACTTGAGACTTGACTTGGGTTCTGGTGACTTGGGACTTGACTTTGACTTGTACTTTAATGACTTGAAAAGGTTTCTAAAGTCTTGACTTGAGATCTTGTGTTTGTGTAAATGACTTATGTGACTGATTATAGAAATCAAACTCATGATGCTCTTACCAAGTTTTTATCCTATTAAAACCATATTGCATTGAAAAGTCCTAGATATTTAGTTTTATTTAAGATATTAAATTGATACTGGACTCTTGATTTGTTCTGACTTGACTTGCTGTTCTACATTTAGACTTGAGACTTGACATTAATGACATGGACTTGACTTGGTAATCTACATTTAGTCTTGGGACTTGACTTGAGACTTGTGCCTCAAGACTTGAGACTGACTTGGGACTCGAGCAAAATTGACTTGATCCCACCTCTGCTACCTACCCTGGAGAAGCTAATCCTGTCTAATGGAGCTTTAATCTGGGAGACAACGGCAGAGGTCAAAGAAAAAAAAAAAAAAAAAAAAGAAGAAAAATCAAAAAGGGAAAGGGATGTTAAAGTTAATCTGGAATGTTTGCAGGACACAGTGATATATAATTAAAATCGCCTCTGACAGTTTCAGAGCGCTCTATCTTCGCTCAGGACTAGTTGGACTGCTGCAGGGAAATCTGTTTTATAAAATTTTAATTGACTGACTTCTTAGGGCAACGTTTCAGCATTACCAAGTCATCTATAGCAGGGCTAAAGTGTTACAACAGCACATTTTCTGTGATGTAGATGGAAAATATTGAGCTGTGGAATCGCCCAGCGTGAGTTTAAGGTTTAAGTGTCATTCATGGCTGTTTTTCTACATACAGGTTTGAAATGGCAGCTTAAAGTGCTGTTGAACTTTGGTAGTACCTTTGGTTGTGTACCTTCCCAAAATCAGTGATTCTGTGATCTGTTGCTCCGGTAGAGGAGATTGGAGAATTGTGTTTTTTTCTCTCTCCATTCACTGCCATTGTATGGAGGAACAGTCTGAAAATCACACTTCTAGCACATAAAGGAACGCCGACAAAGCAGATTCTGACAATATATAAAAAACTAGTCTCTCACTTGTTTTGCCTCTTTACAATTATTGAAAAACGTATTATTTTCTTTGTTCCATCATTATAAGTTTTATTTTCTGAAAGGTTTAATAAACATAAAGAAAGCGATTCACTTAAAAAAGAAATCAGCAGAATGACTCATTTTTTTTATATATTGTCAGAATCTGCCTCCGCGTTCGTTTATGTGCTGGCACACCTGTTTCGCCGTACAATGGCAGTGAATGGAGGAGAGATGACGGAAGTGAAGGCAGAGAGAAAGGAGGAGAGACGAAGAGGGCAAAATATGGGGTGGAAGAGAAAGGGAAGAAGAAAGAGAAAGAAGATACAGAGAAAGAGAGAAGATGAACCACAGATCAGGTTCATTTTAATCCAACAATTAGCGGAACAGAGAGCTGTCCCTGATGACCTCTCTCTCTCTCTCTCTCTCTCTCTCTCTCTCTCTCTCTCCTCTCTCTCCCTCTCTCTCATTCTCTCTTTTCTTCTCTCTCCTCCAGTAGGTCTGTGGAATGTGGGCTAGTCCAGTAAACACTCCCCCCCTCTGTCAGTATGACCCCCCCCCCCCCCTTGCGTCCCCCCTGTAATGGTACTGGTCCATGTACAATGGTTTTATATTGGCAGCATTTCTGAATACACATGTTATCTGTGTGTGTGTGTGTGTGTGTGTGCGCGCATGTTTGCTCGTGTGTATGTGTGTGACCTAAACAAATAATTGTGCTCTGAAGCTTATCAGTCATTTTGGTGCACTGGAAAGGAGTTGACACTTCAAAACACACACACACACACACACACACACACACACACACACGCAGATACACTGTTAGTTGGAGTCTGTGGTAAGTGTGTGTATGTGTGTGTGCAGCTAATCCTTCACTAATGAATATGTATTTGTCTCTCCCCTTTCTTTTCTCTCTCCGTCTTTCTCTCTCTGAGACAATAAAACAAAGCTTGCACCACATCTCATTCCATGGTTTATAAAGATTATTAGAAGTAGGAATATTTTTTGATTTATTGCCATTAGAAAGCACATGAAAATGTTTATAATATCACCTCAATTGATACTATATTGCTTTGGCAACATCAGCTTTCTTTCCTGTTCTCGTTCCAATAAAGCAGATGTGAATTGTATTGAATTGTAAAGGGATAGGGGGATGAATGTAGAAGACAAATGGAGGTGAAAAGAGGGGAGGTGAAAAGTAGATTTCTGGAGGGAGAGGAGGAAGGTGAGCGGAAATTTCTGTGAAAGGGGTGACATCTCTTTTAGGAGAGTGGGAAAGAGGAAGAGAGAGACGGAGAGAGAGCGATTGGGAAAAAAAGAGAATGTGAGAGAATGGCAGACGTCTGCCCCAAAAGAGTGAGATAAATGGCTTTGCTTTGAAGGTTACATACCTTCAAAAGACAAAGCAAGAGGAAAGACACAGAAAAGATAGAGAAAAAGAGAGAGATATCACTCTGTTTGAAGTGACGCATCTTCAAAACAAGAAGGCGAAGAGAAAGAGAGAGAGAGAGACAAACAGGACAGCAAAGCCTTATCGTTCTATTAAAATGCTAATACATTGAAATTATCTGTCCATTCAACTGGCTTTTTCTTCTCTATATCTGTTTGTCTTAATCACACACACACACACGCACACACCAAGGTTACAGCCAGAGTAGGGAAGGCGACACACACACACACACTGTACACACACACTCATACGTCTGGCAGCGGACTTCCATGGGAAGCGACAGCAGGGTCAGCGTTGGCATTTTAACTGCTGACCCATTTGTCTGGATGAAGAAGAGCGTTCTCTCTCTCTCTTTCTCTCTCACACACACACACGCACACACACAAACACACACACACACACACACACACACACACACACACACACAAATACTGATAAACACACACGCACATGCATGCATAATCGCAGATGCGTACCATCTCTTTACTTGTATGCATGCACATACACAGAGCTGGTGGTGTGTGCGTGTGTGTGTGTGTGTGGTAGAAGCTGCCTACATGACCCCAGGGCACTTCACTTCATATTCAGTCCATTCAATCGAAGTTGAATTCGATTGAAACGAAGGAAAACAACAATACAATAGGATTATACGTCTGAATACCAACTGTCTTATTAAGATGGCTTTTATTTATTTATTTGTTTGCTTATTCATCTGTCCATCTGCCTCTCTGTCCATGTATCAGTCTAGTTAATATTCACAGCCAATAGCACATTTTCAGCCTCTCTACACAAAGATATTTCGACTAAAGGTATTGAACAAAATGTTGTCTATTTACGCTTCAATTAAAAAAATATCAGTATCAGCCTTTAAAAATCCTTATTAGTCTAATCCTAGTTCTGTTTTCTCTCCTCCCTTTGCTGTATCAACTTACTGTACACAGATTTTATATACTGAAACAGTAGTGTGTGTGTGTGTGTGTGTGTGTGTGTGTGTGTGTGTGTGTGTGTGTGTGTCTGTGTGTGTGTGACCATGTCCTCTATCTAAATGTGTAATAATAATTTGGTGTTCAGTGTGTGTTAGACTAATCTCTTACCCTTGAACCACTGTCCACCTGCACAGCAATAAATCACACTACGTGTGTGTGTGTGCCTATGTGTGTGTGTGCCTGTGTGTGTGTGTGTGAGAGAGTGTAATAAATCACTTTCCACAGGTTTCCTCCAGTGCCGTGCTGCAGTAGACTGATTATGGAGACAGAGAGAGAGAGAAAGAGAGAGAGAGAGAAGAAAAAGAGAGAGAAAATCAAAACAGAAGGGAGGGGGGTGGAGAGAGGTGAAGGGGGGAGGAAGGAAAGAGAGAGAGAGAGAGAAAAAGAGAGGACTGGTATGGCTCTGCATTGACCCAGTCATCTCACCTCCACACTCAGAAGCTCTCATTAACACACACACACACACGCACACACACACACACAGACACACACACACACACACACACACACACACACACGCACACAGTGAATATGAATGTAACAGCTGCTATTTTGTGGAGACTTCTACCCAAAATCCATCTTACAGCATCATTAGTACCTCCATTTTTAGTATGGGTGGCCCCAGTAGGATTAGAACCCCAAACCCTGGCAGTGTTAGTGCCTTGTTCTAGGGAATAGAACCCCTAACCCTGTCTATCCATGTATCTCTGTATCCCATCCACCTATTTTTCTCTTGTCATTTTAATCTAATAGTGCAAAACTGTATCCATTAAGATGTGCAGTGTGAGTTATGTGTGTGTCAGCTATAGTTATAATGATCCATAGGATCCATTTCTCATTTATAACAATTGAATAAATAACATATTATGAATAAAATATGTGTGTCTTATGCCACATGCAATCATCTATGCAGTTTAACTATGATGATGCATCATCAATAACGTAATTAACGTAACAGAATACAGTTGTTTTTTTTAAAATTTAGAATACATAATGCTATGGAAGTGTTATGTTTCTAGCCAACGCTGATGATGCTGAAAAGTGGATGATCATGACCAGAGGTGACTGGAAATGGGATGTCAGACACCACACACTGTACAGCGCATATTCACCATGATAATAATTATGACCGAGTGAATTGCATGTGTCACAATGTCAACGTCACGCAGGCAGCATGCAGTGTCAATCGGGATAATTATGAGTTAGTGAAATATAGACGATTACTGCAAACGGTGATCCGCACAGGACCATCTGTTCTGCTCTGCTGCACGCGCACGCACACACACACATGCGACGACAGGCATGCACACATACACATCTATACCACAGACACACCCAATGAAAGTCCACATGCACTAATAAACAGACGGAGAGAAAGATAGAATGAGGGCGAGCTGGATAAATACAGAGAGATAGACACACATACGCAGAGATGGAGAGATTAATACTTTCATTGACAGACGAGGGATGGGTTTCATTTAATTTGCGCAGTGAGCAGACCAACTCCATCGCTCGGCAGCAGTTAGGAGAAATACTAATCTGACACACCAGTCTCATTCACATGCTGGATTTTAAAGAGACAGCAACCTATTTATTAAAGTCTCATTGCTTTTTTTTTGTGTTGAAGCGAAGAAAAGAGAAGCAAACATGCAGCTAAGGAATCATTTAAACTTGTGCTGATGCTGGCCATCAGGGATGTAGTTAGTTTTTATTATATAACACTGTTGGCAATGACAAAGATCACTTCACACTTTTTTAGAATTCATGTAAATCCGCAATGTTGCATTCAGACTGACAACAAGGACCAAATCAATGCAAATATGACATAAACAAATGTGAAATACCAAAGTACCCAAAAGTTTAGACATTCATCATAAAGTTAACGATTATGTACTATTGTATAGAACATGTTTTCACACCAAATAATTAATAGTTATTATGTTTTCATACCAAATTTATTGTCTCAAATTGGTAGGACACTATAGTTTGTTGGTTTTTTTGAAAAGTCACACTTTGTATACTGCTTTGTCAATATTGTTTCAATATTGTTTCAATCTGTCATCTACATTGCCTTTAGAAAGTAGTTGATCCCCAAAGTAAAATAAAAGAAAAAAAAAAGGACTATCCCTTTTTGTATTCCACTCCCCACTGGTGCTAGTATGACAGGAGAGGGACCAGAGGGGATGCTGGGAGTTCTTGTAAGGTCAGCACATCACACACACACATATGCACACACGCACACACACACACACACACACACACACACTTAGACACGCAGAGAGACTCGACTTGGAGGTCACTGTCAGCCTCGAGGCAAGAGCAGAGCAGTCACTCAAGACACACAGAGAAAGTGTGTGAGTTGTTGCGTGTGTGTGTATATGTGTGTGTGTGCGTGTGTGTGACCTGGTTTGTCAATGTAGCAGAGTTTTCACCAGACACTATTGTTTGACAGGGACTGCTCTTTTATTGCAGGTCACACACACAACACACATATATATAAGCATGCATGACCGTGCACAGAATATCACACACACACACACACACACACACAGACACACAGACACACACACTGCGCCCCTCTCTGTGCAACATGAAGAAGCCATCTCCTGTCCCCGCTGTTGCCCAAGGGCCAGTTGGCTGCTCACACTGTACATCTTAATGGATACAGGCTCAGGCTATTGTGTTGAAATGACAAGAGATAGATAAATACATGGACGGGATAGACAGTGAGATAGACAAATAGATGGACAGATGGAGGGATTGATATATAGACAGACGGACCACTAATACGAAATGCCATGGGGCAAAATGCAGAATTTCTCTAATTTGTTATTTAAAGTAGAAATCCCCCCTCAGATCCTCTCCTGTTCAATCTCATCAATGTTGTAATTATTTTTTTCAATCAATCAATTCTATTTATTGTCATTAACACAACGTGCAGGCACATATGTAACGAGTAAGGGCTGCGGCTTCACCAAACGGTGCGGGGGGGGGGGGGGGGGGGCAGTAGTGCAAAAGAGTCATTAAAGTGCAGAAACAGGGGGGAGAGGGGGCAGAGGGGAGGGATCAGGGTGTGAATGTTGGTAGGTAAGAGAACATGGAGAGGAGTGTGTATGGTGTGTGGTGTAGAGTTCAGTGGGTAGCCAGGTTCAGATGGGTAACAGCTTGGGGGAAGAAGCTGTTTCTGAGCCTGGTAGTGCGAGCTCTGAGACTCCTGTAGCGCCTCCCAGAGGGCAGGAGGGAGAACAGGCCGTGGTTAGGGTGGGTGGGATCTCTGCTGATGCTGAGACCTCTGTGCAGGCAGTGTTTGTGGTAGATGTCTTTTATGGCTGGGAGCTGGGTACCGGTGATATGCTGGGCCGCCTTGACGACCCGCTGCAGGGCTTTCTGGTCTGCTGATGAGCAGTTACCGTACCACACTGAGATGCAGCTGGTTAAGATGCTCTCAGTGGTGCAGCGGTAGAAGTTGGAGAGTATTTTGGGAGATAGATATTTTGGTGTACCCACTTTCACTCAACCTGCCTCATCCACTTCTACTTCAGGTAGTCATTTCCTACGTTTCCCAGAACGCCTTTCAACAGCCCCAAAGGAAAGGCTAGGATGGATTTCATGCCCAAAAAAAAAATCTGACCATCATGGGACAGTAAAACTCTCCACTGAAAACAAGCTGACCTGTCTAACTGCAAAAGAAACAGGCAGAATTATTGACTGCTCCACTAGCTGCCTTGCACTCTCTGAGGAGGCAGAGGGAGAGGGGCTGTTGAAAGAGAGGGTAATGTATTGCTCACTATTGTAGTTTCCCCTATGGGTAGACCTAATTTATACCAAATACACACACACACACACACACACACACACACACAAACCTCATCACCGGGCTTCTCCAGAGGACATATTAGCAATATTAAAATGGAAAAACTGGTGGCGAGGGAGAGGCCACACCTCGTCTGTGTGTTTGTAAGTGCATGTGTGTGTGTGTGTGTGTGTGTGTGTGTATACACCTGTGTATGTCATGGAAATGTTGTGATGGCACCACATGTTCTTTTCTATGGCCTTCAGTGGAGAGTTTTAGTGTCCCATGATGGTCTAAATGTTGTTTCAGAGGCTTTTCCACCCTGACAAGAACAAAAGTCTGGGGGAAACACTGAAAACTTTTACTGTATTTTTAGTTTGGAAATGATGAAATTGAAGAGCAGTTTTTGTTCTTTCACTGTGTTTCTCATGCACACACATACATGTGGAGATGGTATTCCTGTGTGTGTGTGTGAGAATGGTCTTAGCATGTGTCTCTTAGCTATCATGGTCGTCAGTGTTACGGCACCCAGGGGAACAGCGGCTTAACGCCAGCTTTTATCCACCACCATAACCGAAGAGCGACATGATCTCATAGCTTCATAAAAGCAGAAAGAAAGAGGAGGAGAAAATGAAAGACGGAGGCCGAAAGAGACGGAGTGGCTCATACCCACTCGTTCCAACTTTTACTTCAGTTTCATTCTGTCCGCTCTTTGTCTTTCCTTTCCCTCTGTCTTTCTGTGTCTCTCTGTCTCTCGCTCCCTCTCCCATATGACCACTTTGGAATACTTTTCAATCATCGTAATGGGCGTCATAAAAATTACCACCACACTGGGCACACACACACACACACACAAGCGCACAGTGTCGGTTTTCAGCCGCAAAGTAAATCCGCAGAGATAGAGAGAGAGAGGACAGAACGGAGGAGAGGAAATCGAGAGAAAAGGAGAGAGAGAGAAGAAATTAGAGGAAGAGAGGGTGAGAAACTACTGAGGCTCTGCGGGTAATTGGTATTTACAGCACTCCCTATGCTATTCAAGGATTATTTTCATTGTACAGTATGTCTGTTTTGGCAATGTTAAACAAGCTTTATCCTGCCAATAAGACCGACTGGAAAGAATTTTATTTGAACTGGATGGGATTCAGTTTGATTTGTTTACACGGAATTGAACTGAAATGACTAAAATGAAATTTGATTTTAAAGTAACACTCATAGATATTTTCACATGAATAAATAGAAGTTTCACATAAATAAACATCTGTTTCGCTACTCTCTGTTGCTGATTGATATAACACAGTAGTGATCCAACCTATATCCAGTTCATAAAAGCTTTTCCATTTGCTGTTTTAAACACCCGCCGTCTGGTAGCTCTTTCCTCTGGCCCATAGGAAGTGATGCGTTTTATGTTTCTGGTTTGTTTGGGATAAACAGAAGAAGAACTGGGTAGTTAGCATGAGCAGCGATAGCCACCACCTATCAGAAAAGAGAAAAAGAAAAGAGAAACTCAAACTGCATCAACGGGAAACCCAAGCCCCGCCCACACTGTTTGATTGACAGGTGATCTCTGGGAAGGGCAGTGCAGAAACACCACAGCGATGAACGCTTCGTGACAATGATGGAGACGAAATGATAAAACGAGGATGAGAAAGGGATGTCTCAGAAAGAAAGAAAGAAAGAAAGAAAGAAAGAAAGAGAAAATCTAGTGACAACAATGACTGTTTCCTTTTTCCTCCCATTTTCTTTTCCTCTTCCTGTCTCCCCAACTGAACCCAAATTATAGCTGTGTGTGTGTTGGCAGTGTGATTGGGAGGAAGTGTGTGTGTTTGTCTTTCTTTATCCAGCCTCAATAGGACTGTGTGGGTGTGTGTGTATGTAGATTGTATAGAGACAGAGAGAGAGAGAGAGCGACCATCCTTCTGCTAATTAGCATGAATGTGATGGTCTGGCTCGCCGCCTCATTTACGCCTCGTTACACACACACACACACACACACAAACACACACACACGTTCCCTATTTAGCAGCACAATGACAATTAACTATCCACACATCCTCCCCATACAAAATGATGCGGGTTAAAATGGCAGAGTCGGTCTCCCACACGCAAAAACCCCCTGCCAAATTTGATCACACAGTGTGAATCGCCTGTTCATTTTGACAGTAAACGTCTTTCTAATGCCTTTTGGAGACTGAAGAATTACCTACAACCTGTAGTATGTCTGGGTATTGAAGTCCAGAAATTGCCTAGTGCAGCTTGTTCCCATTCTCCTGAACTATATAGCAGTGGTTCTCAACGTGGGGTCCGGGGACCACCAGGGGTCCTTGAGGGGGTTCCAGGGGGTCCCCAGCAAATTGATGAATTGTTAAACTTATTTCATTTACAAGAACAATTATAGAATGTAGAAGAATGACTGTTTTGATCATAGTTTCACTGTTATCTCTCTACCTACAATACAGATAGTCATGGAATTCTGGACAAAATCATGTCTAACAATACAAATATTCTCAGATTTGGGTTTGAGAGACAAAATCTCATTAAATGGGTTCATGGCTCTAATGTGTACTATATTAGGGGTCCTTGATATAGATATAGAACCCTCTTTGGTATGAGTGCGTTCATATGTTAATTGTTTCTCCACCAGTGCCATTAAGCGACATTCCTCTACATGTATTGCACTTGATTTATTAATCCCCTACAGGCCAATTCACATTCATTTATTTACAGGCCTTGAAGAGATATAAAATGCAATAAAACAGCTCAACATAGGTCATGCAAGATACATAAATTCCAGTGTATCACCCTGAAATGCGAAGAGACGAGAGAAAGTGGGGAAAGTTAGCCCCCGATCCGACATATGGCTCATTAAAATAGCTATGTGCTGTAGGCATAATATGCAACAGAAGGTCTCGGGTATGTAAATATAAGCAAACCATTTGAGACAAGAGTCACATCTGGAGATATTCTCTGTCTTCTATTAGCAACTTGTTAAAAATAATCTGCTTGGTTCGCTCTCCGCTGTGATCACAACAACCAAAACGCTGTTCTCTCCGTTTCCTCTTGTCTCGGGAAATAGAATTTGAACAATTTAGCAACTGAATGCCAGCGATGACAGGAAGTCTGTCTCTTAAAAGTATGTAGAAATGTGCAGGTGGCACACTGCACATTTGTTTCATTCTCATCCTGGATTACAATTAGAATCAGACTTCAAAGCCAGAAATCTCAGCAGTAATAGTTGAGTCATTGGTATTTTGTGATATGGGACAGGAAAAACTTTACGTATTGCACCTTAAAATTGCTTTATTTGGACTTTTAAAGTGGACTTTTGATATTTATTAATATATGTAGTATGTAATATCCTAACTTTTTAATGTTGTTTTGCCCTTGATTTGTCCTGGGAAAGTTTAAAAACCAATTACTTCAATACTGAGTCACAATTTTAGGAGGCATCTAGCTGTTTGACAGGTCTTAACTTTTGATGATTTGCATTAAAAATGTAAATTTTGGCGTTATTGATTTGTCCGGGGAGAGTTTACGATGCAAAGCGGAACGCACCTACTGCGCCGCACAGCTGTGGGCGACCGACACGAACAGAGTTAGACAGAAAGAGAAGGAAAGGTAGTAAGCGAGAAACAGATAAAAAAAAAACAAGTGATGGAGAGAAAAAGGCTTAAAACACAGAGTGAGATAGAAAGACTGATGACAGCAGGACACAGCAGCAAACAAATTTTTGTGTATGTGTGTGTGTGTTTGTCTGCCAAACCAAGCCAAGCAGGGATGAAGAATGAGGAGGCATTGAAGGAGCCAGGTGTTCAAAACATACAGACACACACACACACACTCACACACCTAAACACCTGGGTGAGATCCAAGGGTGCACTTGTTTTGTGCTACAGTGCATGACAAGGCCACGCGGTTAAAAAGCTATGCAGTTATTTCCATTCTGTTAGACAATATGAATCAATCATACCCAAACTACACAGGGTGCCTCCTGATGAGGTTTCAGCTACTAACTGACCCCAAGCATGTAGTGTTTCTATACACTTCTGACACACTCTTTTGAAACTTTTACAAAATATCGGTATTTTAATTTAAATCGACAGAACTAAGCAGTCTAATACAATAAACAAGTAAAGGAAGGAAAAAGTCTGAAAAGATAACCAAAAAAAAATGAATTTTATGAACTGTCCCCAGAATTCACTATGCATCATTTTCTTCAGTTTGTCCTCAGGCAAACAATACACTCCATTGACATTAGTCATTATGTAGCTAGATTTTGGCGGAAATCTCCACGAAATTGCTGCAATTTGTTTTTTCACCTAGACAAAATTTAGGCACAGAGGGAGGATTTTCGTTGATCGACGAGCGTGTTTGGCCAAAAAAGTCAAAAGAGAATGGGACACATTTCATGGGTTTTGGTTACACTTAGAACTGTTAATTGGCGTAACGTTACTGTCATTTACGGAACGGCCTGAGATCGTCCACAAAGCTTTTTTTTCTTCCGATGAACGAGGCTTGAAGCGCACTTGAATTGAAGTGAGCATTGTCTAGGATACTGTGAAGTGCCTTTAGAAGTATTGAGTCTGCAGTATCTAGGTTTGGGTATCGTTTGGATTTTAATGATTCTGATTCCGATTCCGATTCCGATTCCAATCCTGCTTATCGATTCCGGTTCTTAACGATTCTCGATTACGATTTTTTGAGGGGTGGGGTCAAAACAGGTCACATGCTTATTTCACAGAAAAAACTTTTATTTTTAAAAACCTTTACACAAGTCATATTCAGAAACTTCTAAGTTGTGCGCACATAAAAAAACCCCAATAAAGACCCGGGTATTTTTCAAAGTCTTTGTAAGAGTCACAGTTCTCACTCCGACTCCGGTATGGCCGGTATGAAGAAAGGTATGTATGTTGTCTGTCTCCGGAGCTGTATGTGTGTGTACAGTTCAATCCTACCGCACTTGAAGTAGGTGTGGAATAGTGAAGTAGTGTTCCTTAGTTCACAGTCTTCTTACTGCAGGCAACAGGTTCTGTATCTTGTGGGCTGGGCTCGCCATCCAGTACTGGAAAAGGGTTTCTCTGGAATCTCTGAAATCTCCTCTGATGGCTCTGAGATCTCCTCTGAAGTCTTGGACCGTCTTAAGAGGACTCCAACTCAAAAAACCTGACCTATGAATAACGTCAAGATAAAATTACCTTTATGCTAATTCTGTGAGCGTTCCTGATCATAGAGTAAAGCTTATGAAATCAACTTAATGCTCCAATTCACAAACTTCTGTAGGCAGTTCACTTCAGTTTCACAATCACAATTTAATTCATAACCAACCAAAATAATTAGTTCAGAGAGCTAATACTTTTAGAAAAACTCGATTGCAGCTAGCGGACTTTTAGATCGCTAACGCTTTTAGCATAACTCAATGGAGTTGAACATAGTGAAAATTAGCATCACGGCTAGCGGACTTTTAGTTCGCTAACGCTTTTAGCATAACTAAACTAAACTTAGCATAACTAAGAAACAGGAAACTTCTTCTTCTTCGTTGGTTTTACTGGCGGACTACAAACCAAAGGTGCATGCCGCCACCACGGAAACTGAAACTGGCACGAGTGAAATTTGTTTAGGAACCGATAAGCAGAATCAAAATTAAAATGTCTTAATGATTCCTTTGGAATCTGAATTTTGGAACCGGTTCTAATTCGGAACCGGTTCTCGATGCCCAACCCTAGCAGTATCACAGATAATGCTTTGTGTGTGTGTGTGTGTGTGTGTGTGTATTTGCACATGTCAGTTTGTAAGCATGTGTGTTCATGTGTGTATTGTTTTCTGTGGGAATGAATGCCCCTAACAGTAGTATAGTGCACCCCACCCCAACACACACACACACACACACACACACACACACACACACACACACAGCTCTCCAGAGTGTGTGCCTATCTTGCAGAAGAGAACCTTGCCCCTGGTAACCCCTCTGCTCACCATCTCTGTCTCTTTTACTCCCTCCTCTCTCTCCCTGCTCTCCTCCTCCTCTCCCTTTTCTGTCTGTCTCTTTGTCCTCCCTTTCTCTCCCTTTATCTCTCACTCTTTACTCTGTCGTTTCCTGGCTCCCGCTCTCCTCCACCTTCTCTCCTCCTCTTCCTCCCTCCATCCCGCAGGCAGCATAGGAAATGGAGTGGGTAGGAAGTGGGAGGGAGGCGTGGGGATGGTGGATAGAGAGATGGGTGGAGGGAGGGGGTGCAATCCCAACAGTGTAACACTGCGTTCACATCATATGGTATGATAGATTCTAGCTTTCTACTAGAAAATACTGTTCACTCGGCTTTCACATGGTAAATACTACTAGAAAATACTGCTCACTCGGCTTTCACATGGTAAATACTACTAGAAAATACTGCTCACTCGGCTTTCACATGGTAAATACTTCTAGAAAATACTGCTCACTCGGCTTTCACATGGTAAATACTACTAGAAAATACTGCTCACTCTGCTTTCACGTGGTAAATACTACTAGAAAATACTGTTCGCTCGGCTTTCACGTGGTAAATACTTCTAGAAAATACTGTTCACTCGGCTTTCACGTGGTAAATACTTCTAGAAAATACTGCTCACTCGGCTTTCACATGGTAAATACTTCTAGAAAATACTGCTCACTCGGCTTTCACATGGTAAATACTTCTAGAAAATACTGCTCACACTACTGACATCACAAACAAGAAAATTGGTAGTAAAGTGTAGGGAGTAATATATTCATGATCACGAGTCATTTTGTGATCACAGCTCATAAAATACCATGACAGGACACACCTACTTTCTGAATCTTTAGGTAATGCTTGACATTGCAATGTTTGGTTTGCTGTTAAAGAAAATGAACTGGAATGTATCATCACTAAGTGCATGTGTGTTAAGTGTGAAAAGGCTGATCAGGCGCAACCAAAGTCAAGAGAAAACTTCAATCACGCCGCCTTGACAGCTTCAAGCAAGCTCAAATACGAGAACACTTCCAAGCCGGTGCTTTTAAGCGCCAAGTTGTTCCGCCGGTTATTCCCATACGATGTGAATGCAGCATTACCTTGTTCCCTCCAGGCATTGTGGGAAGAAGCCAGAAGGCACCTAGCTATTTGACAGAGCGAGTATTTCACTCGTATTTTCAGCAAGTTATTTTTGTCCCATTGATCGCAGCTCAAAAGAATATTGTCTTGAGCCAGAACAAGAAGTTACCAGGCAATCATGGCCTAGCTTAACATTGTGTCCCCGCAGAGCAAACCGGACAGCTGCTTTGGACCTTTTGACAATCACAATATCTGCCCATTTGCTACACACACACACACACACACACACTCACACACAGAGTTCCATGAGTTAAACTTCCCCACTGGGCGAGGTTGGGGTCTTTCTTTTGGCCTAAATGCAGTCTTTCAGTCTCCCCCTTCTCTCTCTCTCTCTCTCTCTCTCTCTCTCTCTCTGCCCCCACCCTCCCTCCCAACCCTCCCTCTCTGTAATCCCAGTCACAATGCGCCAGGGTGTCTTTGATATGGAGATTGACAGAGATGGAGAAAGCACGAAAAAAAAAAAAAAAACTGTGAATGTCGACTCAAAGATTTTCCCAAACTCCAGAATAATGAAGGTGAATTCTGGGAGAACTGTGGCCAGAGGCATGGCAAGAATGGGAAGAGTGACAGACTTCTTAAGGGAGTATTTCTGAAAGATGAGGGATATATTATGTTGGGGTTATGTTTTTTTTTTTTGAGAGGGGACATTTTCAGAGGAATGGGGATGGAAATTCCACTAGTCCCTGGTTGATGCAGTTTGTGTGGAGAAGGTATGGAGAAAAGGGCCCAATCAATATGAGTTCTTGAAGTCCGATACCGACATTTTTCAGCAATATTCAATGTCCAAATAAGACCATGCTCATGCCAAAAATTCCAAAACAAGAATCCAGAACTTTATTTGGGAAACTCATACAGTATATCCATCTACCCTGAATGGAGATGATCCATCCAGTGTAAATGGCTCTAAAATGTGGACATGTATGTTATGATGTAATGGGGCAATCCCAGAATAGCCTAGCAGTTAGAGACTGTCAGAAGGTCTCAGGTATGATCCCAGCAACAACCACGTTTCGCGTATCCTTGTGTGTGTCAGTGCTTGCTCAAGTGTCCTTGAGCAAGCACTGAACCCCTACCTGCTCACTCGTACATCGCTCTCAACCGAATGCCTGAAATTGTACATGTGAAGGTTCACTAAGCAGCGTTGGTGGCTGCAAATGGCAGCAAGAGGTAAATGTTTGATCTCGAATACCCAGAAATCCTGTAAGGTGATGTCAGTAAACTGTGTACCAACCAGGCTAGTCAGTGAATGCTTTATACCAAAGGATACGAAAGGGATCCTAACGTTGGTGAGTCCAGCTTTCTCTGGACAGAGCGTTGCTCACTGCTGTTTAAGGTGACACTTTTGGATTTCACTCTTATGTTCGAATTTGTCACTTTCTATGAGGATATTTCCCACCAGTGACCATACCGACACCATAATTTAATTTGGGCAAATAGGGCAAATCTACAGTGTCTTAATTGGTGTGGATGGGACGCTTTTCTCTGTTGCAGCCACACTTTGTGATTTAGGCTGATTAGAAGTGTGTACTTAAAAAAACGTGGCTAGTGCGGCTTTAAATGTTGTTAAATGAGGGATATAGAAGGAAGCAAATTCCCCATTCCACTTGGTTTAATACAGTGGTTGAATGGTTTAAAGTCCTAAAGAAGCATCTTAATGAGGTATTTGGCCACTGCAAACTACCAGAATACTTCCAGTATACTTTGCACTTTTTAACCACCTGTTGTACTCTATAGAAGGTGACTTCACCGCACAAAGACCAGCCAATAGCAGATGGCCAGTTCAGTACCCTACTTTTCACCATTAGGTGTCAGGCTTCACCACAGATTTGGGTGGGGTTTAGTTACTCTTTAAGGAATAGATCGTCATCTCATGAAAAATTGATAGTATATGGACACTGAACATCCTCAAGATGTCGCTGTTATTCATTTGAATTTTACTTGCTTCATGAGTCCTAACTCTAAACCTAACCCTAACCCTAAGACCCATTTGTGGACCAAACATGCAAATCCTAATATTCAATGCCATAAGGTTGTACCATACAAGGCTATTTATTGGGTTTGTTGGGTTTGACTTTTACCTTTCAGACTCAGTTCTCTGCACTTTTGTTTTAGTCGTCTCTCTCTCTGGTCTTTTCCTCTCTGTTGTTCTCCCTCCAGCCAGAAAAAAGCAAAAGTAGTTGAACTTTAAATTAGGGACACACTCTCCTTCTCTCCTTCCTCCTCTGTTTTTGTCTACCCTCCCTCTGCTCGTCTTCCCTTTCTCCTCCTCCCTCCCTCCCTCCGTCCACCGGTAGAACTCTCTCTGTTTTTCTCCCAGCAATCTTTACTTTCTTCCTCTTCTTGTTTTGTTTTTTTTTGGCGTTCTTTTCTCCAAGCTACCATTACTCCAAATGCCGCTACATGGAGATAGCTCTCTCGCTCTCTCTCACTCGTTATCTCTCTCGCTCTCTTTTATCTTTACTTCTGTCTCCCTCATATCTTCTCTTTTCTCTGTCTTCTTTCTCCTCCCTTAATAGATCTATTTTCCCCTCTTCCCTCCATCCATAATCCATATATGCCTGTTTTCCGTCTTCCTTGTTGCATCTCTCCCAGCGATCTTTGTTCTTTCAGAAAAGTCTCTCTCTCTCTCTCTCTCTCTCTCTCTCCCTCTCTCTCTTTCTCTCTCTCACCCCCTTCCTCCATCAGCCCCCTTTCTCTTTCATCTATCCTTCTTTCAGGATGTCACTGTAGTTTCCTGTTTCTCTTTCTGCCACTCGGTTTCACGCTCTTTCCATCTACGTTTCACATCCATTTCTTTCTTTGCAAAACATGTATGTACATATTTGCACACGTGCACACGCACACAGACATACACTAATTATGTTTTTAATTGTATAATATTAGATAGACTGAAATATACTTCATAAGATATCAAGTACAATATACTCTGCTACTATACAATATAATATGCTATATAAAATGTACTATACAACATACTGTATAAGATATACTTTACACAAACTATTTTTTCTACTACTGTACAGTGTAAGATATACTATACAATATATACTATACTTATACTATTTCTTATACGATTGATTAGCACAGTATAAGGTATTCTACACAATATACCACACTGTATAAAGTACAGAACACTTTATTTTACTGTTGTGTAGTATAATATATACTATATCTGAATGCTTACGTGTGTGTGTGTGTGTGTGTGTGTGTGTGTGTGTGTGTGTAATGTATGTAGTGTAAGATATATATACAATCCACTGTACTATATAAGATATACTTCACAATATATTATACTAAATAAGATAAACTGTTTATATGAGATATAGAATGCACTATGGCCTACTATATAATATATATGTAAATACTATATCTTATACTATGTTATTTATTACACTCATTATTATACATCCACTCAAATATATCTCTCTCATACCATGCACAAACACACACTCTTTTTTATATCTACTATATATATATATATATATATATACACATGTATACTGTATACACTATATATATATATATATATATACATGTATACTGTATACACTATATATATATATATATAAATATATATATATATACTATATATATATACACTATATATATAGTGTATATATAGTGTATACACTATATATATATATATATGTATATATATATACATGTATACTGTATACGCTATATATATGAATCCCTGTCTCTTTCTCTCTCAACATTTCTTTCTGTGTGTGTGTGTGTGTGTGTGTGTGAAATGAACGCTTGTGCATCTGCCTTCACAAGTGCAAGTATGGTTTTGTTTGCATGCATGTGCTTGTGTGTGTATGTGCCAGCGTTCGTGTGTGTTTGCATGCCTGTGTGTGTGTGTGTGTGTGTGTGTGTGTGTGTGTGTGTGTCTCCTCCAGGCTGTATTGGCTGATTTGGACCACTGAGAGTGTTCTAGCCTTCTATCTGAGTCCAAACCCATTGGCAGAATAAACACTACAGTCACTGCTGCAACAAACCAGCAAATGATGATTTTACTACCTGCTTTCTGACACCACACACACACACACACATACGCACACACACTCACACACACACTGCAGCTATTGTTCTCTACTGTATGAATATGTTTAAACCAACATCGTGATGTCTTTGTATTAGGAGCTAGGAGAGACTTTGCCCCGGCCGAGACCTTGTAAGACTAAATATCTCCCTAGTGTAGGAACCATTGGCTAGCAGATGTTTGCTTTCAGGCTACACACACACACACACACACGCACACACACACACGCACACACACACACACACACTCACACACACAAACCCATACACACTTAATCCTTTTTATTTTTGACCATAATACACCATAGCAAAGGAATCCACTGACTTTGAGGCACATAAGCCCTTTGATCAACTTGCTGCTGTTTTGAGTAGATTGGAAGGTTCAGTATTTATTTAAATTTATCCAAATGAGCATGCACCATAGTGAAAAGTGAAGTCGATCAGGGTTTAATAATCCTGATCAATCCTGAAATAATCCTTGTAAAATCATGTATAACAATCATAACAATGAATAGTATAACCTATAAAAAGTTGGTTTATTCCTTTAATAACCCATGAAATGTTTACACCCAATCTGTAGACATGGCTTGATGCTCACCATAAAACTAGCAAATAAACATGGAGCCTCAGTAGTCTGGTTCTAATGCAGTAAGTGCCAGGGAAAGTTTCCTATTCCAGCAACTAAACAACTGAGCTGATCTTTCCAGATTTATGTCATCAAATCATCTTTGTCTCTCTCTCTCTCTCTTCCTCTCTCTCCCTTCTCTCTCTTTCTCCTGCATGTAAAACTCATTATTGTCTCTTATAAAAGAAGCTGGCGTGTAGAATTGCATGCTTCACTGCGTGTATTTTATTTGATCCAGATACTGATTTTATGCGTGTGTGTGTGTGTCTGTGTGTAAGACTGACCTCGCTGATGTTGTCTTCAGCTGTGTGTGTGTGTGTGTGTGTGTGTGTGTGTGTGTTGTCTCAGCTTTCTAAAGAGCGCTTCAGTGTAACTACTCCAGTGAGAGACGGCAGGGATTTGGCCAAAACAGAGAGAGATGGAAGAAGAGAGGAACAGGGAGAGGAGGAAAAACCAGCATAAATAGACCAGAATTTGACCAAATTGTTCAGATTTGTGTTTAAGTACCTACATTGTAAAATACGTACGGCTCGATGAATATTTTCAGAATCGGAGCCGTCGAAAAAAACAGTACTTGAAGAAGACTTGAAGAAAAACGGCTGCCAATTCTGAAAAAGTTCAAGACATCACATTGTACCTGTTTTACCAATTGTACCTGTACCACCAATTTTGTTGCTTGTGTAAAATTGAAGACCTCGGATGCACATTTCTCCTGGACTACAGAAGGAAGCAAGAAAGGAAAAAAAACACTGTGGAGAGAGAGCTAGAAAAAGAGAGAGGGATTGATGTTTTTACCTTGAATCTAGAAATGCCACTGGCTTTAGGGTGTCATGGTTTGTCCAGTGGAGGGTACGCTTTGACCGATATGGGTTTTTGAAGCCGAGACCGATATTTATGGATTGGAGCCAATAATTATATCCTTCAAATGACAAGTATTCAGTGTTTCCCCAGAGTTTTATTGTTGCCAAGGTGGAAAAGCCTCTGAAACAGCATTTAGACCATCAGGGGAAAACTAAAACTCTCCACTGAAACCCAGGATAATAATAATAACAATGAAACATATTCATATATACTACAAATGTCTCATTCAAGCTCATTAGGGCTTCCCATAGACAACCAGTGTAGTATTGTTCAATTCTACAATAAATATGAACCATATCTGGTTTTTCACATGTATCGCCAAACCAATAAATCGGTCTAGGGACATTTTGAAAGCAGATATTTCAATTATGAAACTCAAAACAGCACTTAGGCAACTATCAGTAGTCGTTCGTGTTACACCAGCTAAAACCCAGCGGGGCAAATTTTCTTTCTCGTGAGGCAAAAATTTCAAATTCCTCATCCGCGAGGTCACTTGAGGGTGGGATGAGGGGGAGGGGGGGGGTGTTTAATAGAAAATGTCATATTCATGTGATTTTCTATCTGAGTAAAAGAAACAAGCCAAGAGGCATTCTGCTAAATTATTAAACAGAGAATCCCATCATGTTATTTTGGATCCGTTTGCATCTGGCATGCCGGAGTTTCATGCCTGCAACTCCAAAACCCCAAAATGAGTGTCAGGATGGGATACAGAGAGCTGGAAGGGACAAGACATGGCTGCACGTACGTGTGTGTGTGTGTGTATGTGTGTGTGTGTGTGTGTATATGTGTGTGCGTGCACTTACTCAAGTGTGTGTGTGTATTTCTCTGCTCAGTGTTGGGGAAGAGATAGATAGATATATGCCATATCCTTCACCAGGCGGCTGCAAATGTCAAAACCACATTGCATTTCCTTAACAAACATTAACACTGATTTATTTGTGTGTGTGTGTGTGTGTGTGTTTTCCGCATCGGTGAGGCTGTAAATGCTAAGCCAAACAACATTGCAATTCTTTCGCAGTAATTGACCCAACATTGATTTCTCTTTTTCATTTCGTCCTTCCTCGCTCATGTGTGTGTGTTTATGTAAGAGAAAAAGAGATTTAGAAAGAGACATAACACTATTTTTTCGACATTTTCTGGTGCTTAAATATTAGCCGGCCCACATGGTAATTCCTATTAATGAAATGTTGTATTTTTTTTGCCTTCCCTTTGCTTTTCAGCAACTAATTAGATTCTTTTCTGCCAGCACATTTGTATGGGATGCAAGGCTAGACGAAGTTATCTGTCAGGGCAAAACACACACACACACACACACGCACATACAGACTCTAAAACACAAATACACACACACACACATACACAAACAGAGAGCAGGGCCATTTAGCATTCAGAAGTCTCTAAATGCCAAGGTTACCACATCGATAGACAATTGATTTTGCTCTCTCCTTGTGAGTCTGGTCTCAGACAGGCACATCACACACCCAGCCCTACCTGATGCTCACATTTACACCTAAAACACCTTGACAACTGGGATGAAGCTAATTTCCAGTCCAATTAGTGCTATTAAAGATGCCATATGGAATTTAATTGAGCTACATATGTTTCATTGAGCACTTTAAGATTCATTGTGAATGAAAAGTGCCGTACAAATATAATGCATTTATTGTTATTACTGTGTCCTTGAAACGGCAACTTGGAAATGCAAAATATGCCTTTTGCAATGTAGCTATATTAGCACAGCCCAAAATGCTTTGCAGTATACCTTGATGTATGTTAACTAGGGTTAGACCCATACAGTATATTAGTTTGCTGATATATAGGGCTTTTGTTTAATATCAGCCACTCAATGTCATCCACCTCCAAAATGATAGATATGACACTTTGTTGTATTATTATGGGTTTCAATGGAGAGTTTTAGTGTCCCCTGATGCTGTTTCAGAGGCTTTTCCATCCTGACAAGAATAAAAATCTGGGGGAAACACCAAATACTTGGAATTGTTTTGCTTAAATTTAAATAGCAAATATCACAACAAAACAGGAAGGACATGTTGTACCAGGAACGTAACAGGTGCCCACATTACAAACTGGTTTCAGAAGCCCGCCCAAGGTTTCTTCTAAGTTTTCCTACTAAGGTTTTTCTTGGGAGTTTTTCCTTGTGTGCATTAGGGTCTAAGGCTGGGGGTGCTGGGTAGGTTAGGCTGTAGAATATGTAGATTATTTGTCTTGCTAAAATCTGCTCTTGCCTACCTTGTGTTTTTCGCTATGCTTGTCCTAGATAATTTTGTTCACCATTGATTGTGTTTAGTTAGATCTAGCTAGACACATTCTCTGTAAAGTCCTCTGAGACATGCTTGTGACAAAAGGCTATATAAATAAACTTGACTTGACTTGACTTTCACTAAAGGCAAAATAGAATAGAAAAGAAATAAATTCCAAACATCTCAACAACACAACAGAATAACTGACTTCCATCAACTTTCAACCCAACAGAACATCCACTACACAATGCTGTCTACTGCCTACTCCAATCAACCAAAAGCATAGCCTCGATCCATTTTCTATCCACAGCACCCTTTAAATATATGCCTCTAACACACAGACAACAGACTCATTTGGGGTACCTGTTGCGCCAAAAATTCCCTGAAAAATAGGCTTCCGCTGGCTTTGTTTTACCACTGCACAAGGGAATTATTGTGAGGGGAAATGTGCTTGATAAATGAACAAAATTGAAATTCCCTGGCGTGAAATCCAAACAAAGACACAATTTTTAGGGGAATTGTTATTTTGACATTGCAAACGCAACTGATGAGCCAACAGAAACACCAAATTATTGTTGAGTGTAGGTAGACCAGCAATGTAAAAACCTTTTTAACGTAGGTAGAGTTTTGCTGACAGCCGAAATACATGGGACACGGACGCGACGCGTCACGTAGGCGGGGCGGAGCGGGGTTTTTTACCTGCTACACAGACTCCGTCTTTGTAGCGTGTGGTTGCGTGCCAGCTGTGGTTTTCTGAGGAGATATCAAGTTGAGTTTTGCCAAGTGATAATGCAGTTGGTTATGCAGGGTTTGGAAGTGTAGGCTATATTAACTGGTACTGAATTAATTAACTAGATCGTTTTAACTACAGGATCATGGATACACATTGATTTGATTGATTTATTTTAATGTGCAATGTAAGGTTGCTCTGCTGCGTCACATTGCCTCTGGTACAATGAGGTATTTATTTTAATCATTTTTGTACTGTAACAGATTATACTCGTTTTTTACACAGTTCTATGGAGTTTTTACCTGTTTGAGGGCCGCGTAGCCACGCGTAGACGGGAAAAAATAGACCAGACGCGCAAAACTACAGATGAGCCGCGCGATGCCCGCGCGGGTGCGCGTGGCTTCCGTGGTCCGTGTAGCAGCTTCAGTTGATTATACTGGACGCGCTCTGCTGCGGGCATTCTGCGGCAGACGTGTCGCACCGCGTCCATGTCCCATGTATTTCGGCCGTGAGTGTCTCTGTGTGCATCTACTGGCCAACACAGGAATTGTCTCTAGGTTGTTCTGATCACCAGCATACATCTCCATACTTCATCGCCGAACCATTTCTTTTAAAGATTTTGTTTGTTGTTGTTGTTGTTGTTGCTGCTGCTGTCATCTTCATTCATTCGTTTGATTCATCATTCATCGTTTTTTTTTGTTCTCTTTTGGTTCTGTTCTCCCATAGGTTCTCCCATGCCCTCCCCCTCCTGTCCATCATCTGCCATTGACCAATCACATCCCCCATCGCCCCATCCACATGACAACCCGTTGCTAGGCAACGTGGCTGAGCCAGACTCAGAGGAGGAGGAAGAGGAGGAGGAGGAGGAGGAAGAGGAAGAGGAGTATGCAGCCCGATTGTACTTACCTGTAACACATGGTAAAGGGATTCAGCATTATTAGCAACAGTTTGAACTGGGATTAGACTAATATCTAGGTGTGATATTGTCCGATATTATTAAAAATCAGATGTGGTCCAATCAGTGTGGTCCACCTCTGATATGATGGATATGATGCAGTTTGATTGATTACAATTTTACTGTAGAATTGATCAATACAACACTGGTTGTCTATGGGAAGACCTTAACTTGAAATGATTCTGATGAGACATTTTGAACAGATTCCACACAAGTATACATGAATATGTTTTATATTAGTAGTAGCAGGAGTAGTAGTAGTAGTAGCACTAGTAGGAGTAGGAGTGGGAGTAGTACTAGTAGGAGTAGTAGTGGGAGTAGTAGTAGTAGGAGTAGGAGTAGTAGTAGTAGCACTAGTACTAGTAGGAGTAGTAGTGGGAGTAGTACGAGTAGGAGTAGTAGTAGTAGCACTAGTACTAGTAGGAGTAGTACTAGTAGGAGTAGGAGTAGTAGTAGTAGTAGTAGTACTAGTAGGAGTAGTAGCAGTAGTACTAGTAGTAGTAGTAGCAGTAGTACTAGTAGGAGTAGTAGTGGGAGTAGTACTAGTAGGAGTAGTAGTAGTAGTAGTAGTAGCAGTAGTACTAGTAGTAGTAGTAGTAGTAGTAGCAGTAGTACTAGTAGGAGTAGTAGTAGGAGTAGTACTAGTAGGAGTAGGAGTAGTAGTAGTAGTAGTAGTAGTAGTAGTAGTAGTAGTAGTACTAGTAGGAGTAGTAGCAGTAGTACTAGTAGGAGTAGGAGTAGTAGTAGTAGTAGTAGTAGCAGTAGTCCTAGTAGGAGTAGTAATAGTAGTAGTATCCTCTGAAAAACTGAATACTTGTAATTTTTGTAATTTTGTTTGTTATGAAAATTGTCAGATTTAAAGATAATGAATATTGACTGTTGACAGCTTAATCCCAGAAATACTGGTATCAGTACCGGCCTTCAGAAACGCATATCGAGTGAATACTACTCGCGTAAGTCGTAAAAGACCCAATTAACACTGGATATATCCTCTGTCTGCATTTGGATTTGACTGTCATGTGTAAATGAGATCAGAGAGATCGGATTTATCTGGAAGTCGCTTTCTGTTTCTGCCTTCCCCCTCCCCTTGGGAACTTTTACCGCTCAATCTAAACTTCCAGCAGCTGTAGCAGAGGTTTGAAAGCAAGCGTGTTCACGTGCTCACATGCTCAGAATATTCCAGATACCAGCTCATATTTTGCCATATTTCCTTCTCAAATAGACAGGCAGCTTGGATCTACGTGTGGGTTCCCCAACTGATAGATTGATAGACAGACATAATCGTTTGGCTAACTAAAATTCATCCCAGCTTCCACTCTACTTTGAGTTGTGGAATAGATTTCATTTTTTCTCCCATCTTTTTCCAGCCCTCCCACTCTCTTTCTCGCATTCTTTCCCCATCTTTGTTCTATATTGCTGAGTCCCCTCTATGAACTGTAGCTATTGTTGTCTGCTTTTGATAAATGTTCAGATCATTCATGACGCTTGGCAGACAGTGTAATATAGAGGCTTGAACCCCTGATGACTTCCAGTGTGCTGCCAATGGTTGTACTTAATAGAACGACTGGCACTGGTGGGAGTCAAACCGTTTTCTCTCTCTCTGTCTCAGTTTCTCCCAGCCTTTCTTTCCTGCCATTTGCTCTAAAATCTCCATTTCCTTCTCTGTCTGCCTCTGTGTCTTTCTCTCTTTCTGTCTTTCACACACTAAAGAATAAAACCTCACGTACTCTTGGAGAACAACTGGCATATATTTAATATTAACACTAGAAAAGTCACTGGATTTTGGTAGTTAAGAGAAGGCCAACAAGCTGCCAATTAAAGGGTTAAGTATAATTATGACTACTATTTCCTTGTAGGATTTTGAAAATCTAACAATGATGCAGGGACATTTTGAAAGCTGAGATATTTCAGTGCTAAAATTCAAAACAGCTGTTAAAAACTGGCGCGTTTTGGCTTCGTCAGGCTTCTGTTGCAGCCGAAATGCGTTGGTTTTTCATATGAAATCATTATTAATTGCTCTCCAAGAGTAGCTGACTTTTGGTTCTTCTTGATTCATGCACCTTGTATGAGCTGCAAGGTTACGTTGGATTTGTTTTTACCCTCTCCATCACATTCACACACACACCCAATCTGATTCAAAAAGCCGTCATTCAGCCATGTGTTGTGGATTGAGACAGACCGAGCTTCCCTCAACCGCAGATGCCAAATAATTCATACTCCATCATATGAATCAAATAGGTTTTACACTCTGATCTCTCATATCGACGATGTGATTTAGGAGAGTTTGGCCTCAGAAGTGACGCTCTGTGATGGGATTTATTGCGGCAGGAGATGGTTCAGTGTATTTCAAGGTCTGGGTCAGGACCCAGAATGGGCTGCGTGCCTATTTTTTGGTGGGTCCCCACATAAGAGGAGCACATTTTGAATCATTGTGGTGCGAGGGCTTTTTTGGAAAGGAATGCGCCGACTTACCACTGTTCTTGCACAACGGTAAATAGATGAAGGGCTCCAGGTCATTTGAAATGCAAAAGAGTTCGGGGTAAATGCTTCAAGTCTGTTGTGAAAAGAAGTTGCTTCACAGCGTCTTGCCAGCTATGGAACAGCGAAGTTCAGACAAAGGGCACACTGGCTCAAAAAATGTACTCCAGTTTGATCTCACTTTAGAAGTTGGCAGGCTTTCTCACACAACGGCTTCACCCTTGTTTCTAGAGGGTCTTCACATGGTAGGAGTACTGATATGTGTACATGTGTGTAGAGATGAAGGAACGAAGAAGTGCTAAGTGGGACATTGAGGGAAAAGCTCCAGAGTCCCTACTGTGTGTCTCTAGGACATGAGTCAGTCCAAATTAGGGTTAGACCGATATATGGGGCTGATATGATGGAGGTTCCTCTCTGACCACAGCTAGTCAATATGTTTGAATTATTATTTTTATATCAGATGTCTGACCAGATAAATCATTCCAGTGGGGTGTTGGAAGATTTTCTTCAACAGTCTGTAAAACCTGTAGTGAAACCTGCCTCACTCTGCCTTAAGGAGTTTCTAACCCACGTAAAAGAAATTGAAAGATACTGATTGTTGGCACAAAATATCAACTACAACCCTAGACAAGACATAATGATCCTGCCTCACAGGGTGAGAGACTACATTTGCTTAGTTTTGCTGCTTGAATCCACTCTAAAACACCTTAACACTGTTAAAAACAGCTATTTGCAACGTAAACTTGCATTTCTGGGTCCATTTAGTTGTTTGGTGGTGCATTTTTCTTATTACCGTGAATAATTGGCCAAACGTAGACGACGTGACGTCACGCAGCCACAATGGAGTTTGATAGCAGAAAATGTTTCAGCAATCTAAAACATCATGACGTTCAACAATCATGCAGGGAGAAATCCATCGTAGAAGAGAAAGAGAGACCAATTTTTCCACTAACAGCTTTCTTGCGTTACTATCGCTATCACTCTCTCCACCTACATGTATAACCAACGGCTGGATGCAACAAGGTCACACCCCTTCTCTGGGAGATGTCAAAAGGCATTCTGGGAAACGTAGGAAATCACTAACTGAAGCAGAAGTAGACGAGGCAGGTTGAGGGAAAGTGGGTACACCCAAAAACGTAAATGACAACACTTCATCACAAAATAACTGCTGAAAAGCATTGAACATCACAGATTGGCACAGTTGAAGAGGATCCAAGGGGGGGATTTTCCTTTTCAATAGTGGATACTGAGGTTAAACAGCTGCCAATCTTTGTCACGGTCCAACAGCAGGTTGCTCCAAAAGCTTATTTGACAAGAGCTCGGCATATTCTTTAAAAGTTCAGGTCAGGACCCGGTGTGGCTGTTGTCAGGCCCGCCGCTGGTGGCTCCCCACATGGGAAACGTTAGGACGCAAGTTGAGGATGAAACCCAAGTCTGGCTGTTTAAACCGCCAGGGCCACAGGGGCCATATTCGGTCCAAATCAGAGCGCTGATGTGAGACCTGTTTGCCTCTGAAAGCTGACTCGCACCAGATGTACCGCGTCACGTGGGCCGCCCGACGACCCCCGGATCAGTCTTCTCATTGTTAGAAGTTTTGATAGAAAGCAGACTTTGACGGTTTTGAAGAAAGGAACAGAGACGGCCACAATGACAGTCCGTTTACAGGAGGAGGGAGGGAGGGGGGCATTAAAGGGAGAAATAAAAGAGGAGGAGAGATGTATGGAGAGTGAGAGAGACAGACGGAGGGAAAGAAAGAGCAAGGCAATAGCAGCATAGAGATAGAGTGATAGAAAGAGTGAGACAGACAGACGTCTCCTCATATATACATTGCCATCTAAACATAATCAGAAACAGCTCTCTAAGAGGGACTGGAAATGGCTAAAAGGTTGTGTGCGTGTGTGTGCGTGTGTGTGTGTGTGTGTGTGTGTGTGTGTGTGTGTGTGTGAGGTCCTTTTTTACCCAAAGTAGTCCCAGCCTGACCTAACCATCCAATGTTCAGCCAAACATCTAAAATATCAGTCTCACCACTTCCTGCACTTTTTCAATTCGTATCTTTCCCTAGTTTTTTTTTTCCTCCACTGCATTTGTGGGAAGTCGAGCACTGCATGAAAGTAAGAGAGGACTTTATCTTCTCTTTTCCTGGACGTACCGAACACACACACACACACACACACACACACAGAGAAACCCATCTTTTTTTTTTTTTACTCCCTGTTTATAGGAGGAAGCCAAGTAGGGAAGGAGGGAGAATGTAGAGAGGAGGAGAGGAATCCAGGCTTTTCTTTTCCCTTTTCCCTTTTCCCTTTTCCCTTTTCCCTCGCAACGTTTGAGCTTCAGAAATGCTTACATTTCACTGGCTGTTTACTGGGACAAACCGAATGCTGTGTGAAGCATCAGAGGGAGGGGGGAGATAGTATTTATTTTTTATTTTTTTCAGCCCGTAGAGGCAGTTCCCGAAACATTGACAGCGGTTCTGCTTTGCTGTCCTACATGGGAAATGGGTTTCGCAGCAGGAGTAGCACAATAGCAAAACCAAAGACATATACGCTCCGGTGACAGTGATATACAGGCAAGATTTATGGCATTCTGAAAGCATTTTGAATAGATTTTTCGACCCCGTGTCTCAAGCCGTCGGGAGCTTTTCCAAAGGATTTGAGATTTTCAACTCATCAGCGAGCGGGGTTTGGGGAAAACGCACATCTAAGTGTTACTTTTCCACCCAACAAGTGTGAAAAATGTTCTTTTTTTTAGTCACACAGGGATTTCGTGGTGGGTAAACCCAACTAAACACTCACTGGAGGTCATGGCTTACCCTTCTTTTTATTTACCACTACATGGTGATAAAAGAAGAGTGTGTGTTGTCCTAAAAAGGTGTGTTTAAAATGACACATCCTTTTTAAGAGTGTAAAAAAAGGTATGCAAATGCACCCTTGATAGCGTGCCGTTGTTCAAGTCAAGCAGATTTCTAGAGCCAAGTATGAAACAGTTCTGGCATCTGTCTATCTCCATGCAGAGGGAAGCCAAATGTTTCAGAATCTGAGCTGGGATCTTTGCCTCCCTCCCTCACAAACACACACACACACACACACACACACACACACACGCAGCTTTCTTCTTCTTTGTTTACAGTAGCGAGCTGAACACTGAGCTCTTCCTTTTTTCCTCCTCAGAGTATAATACGGGGTGGGAGGCAGGGAGCGTGCGGTTATTTTATCCACACCGCCGCTCCGGGCTGAGCCTTCCTCTTGTATTCTCCTTGTAGTCTACCCACCCAAATCTGGCGCCGAGCACAACCGAACGCCACAGCGCTCGTTTGAAGGAGCGAGGATTATTCAGTTTGCCGGAAAAACTCAAAGACCGATCGCGAAGCAACATGTTCAATTATTGTTGATAGTGAGAGATCATCACTGAAGCTACCAGACGTTCCTGAAAACAGCCAAATAAGTTTTCTTCACGGTTGTCAGAGGTTGGTTTATTAAAAATCAGCTGCAGTTTTAAGTCCTTTGTTGGTTAGTTTGAGCTGGCCTGGATATAGGTGATTTGCCAGTATTAAAGATAGTATCCAGAACGTATTTGACCATCTATTGTCTGGGTATATTCACAAGTCTTCTGTGATTCTGAAAAAAGTACCAATAAGATTAAAAAAATCTCATAAAAACCATTGGAGTAAAACAGACCTGTATTTTGATTTACAGTGGCGTATAATAGCTTATTTTCCATTTATAAGTCTAACTCTAATCCCCATCTATAGAACTGCTTGAGACTGACAATATTGGCCAACTACACTGAAGCAAAAAGTTACCCATATTTTTGGATTGAAACCACCAATATTTTGTATATTCAATATCTTTAAGTTTGAGGATTTTCATGCTAAAAAACAAATCAGATATTCCTAGTATTCATATAGTCTTTCTCTGTCCTGGGAAAACACAGGACAGTAATGATAAAACATATTCATGCATAGTTGTGCGCAATCTGATCAAAATGTCTCATTAGAATCAATTCAGGTTAAGAGACAACCATTGAATTATTGATCAATTTGACAATAAATAAGTAATCAAACAACCTGCACCAGATCTGATTTTGAATAAAAGGCCAATATGAATCCCATATATCTGCCTAACCCTACAGTGGCAGTAATTTCACGCATTAGCTTTAAGACGAGAGGACCCAGACAGTGTAATCGCTTGCCACTCCTCCATAGAAACAGTTTGCCTATTTCCCCTAAGAGCGAAAAGACGCCAAAACTCTCCACCGTCCAGTCTTTATATGCCTCAAAGACGCCACGGCCATCAAGTCGGGGTGGAAAAAAACACAGCAGAAAGACGACGTGTTCCTTTGCGAAAGGCGGGATGACGCCAAGGCTATTGACAAAGTCTCTGGTGAAAGCCAAAGAGAGGTCAGAACGAGACAGAGGGAGAAACACGAAAAACACTTAGTGCTTTTTACTTTGGGACTAAGTAGGCAATTCTCCTCAACACCAGACCTAATCAATGAGCTATTGAGAGAAAGACAGGAGGGAGGGAGAGAGAGAGAGAGAGAGAAAGAGAGAGAGAGAGAGAAACATATTTCTCCTCAGCACCAGACCCAATCAATGAAGGAGACGGTAGGGCGGAATGGAGAGAAGGAGGTAAAGAAAAAGAGAAAGAAACAGTTCTCAACACCTGAGCTAATCGATGAAAAATGGAGGGAGTCATATGATAAAAAGACATTTGGAGAGATAGATGGAAAGAGAGAATGGGGGGGCTGACAGAGAGAGAGAGAGAAGAGAGAGAGAAAGTGGAAGAGGAAAGGTTGAGAGATATTAAGAGAGAGAGGGAGAGAGGAGAAGAAAATACTAATGAACCTCATGGTGGCTGGTGGCTAGGATTTAAGCCTCACACACACTCTCTCTCACACACACACACACACACACACACACACACACACACACACACGTGGAGAAAGGCTACAGACGCACAGCTCACATCTGAGGCTGATTGCAGAGTGGAGTCACTTAAGTAAATCAAAGCGTCATGGCAGAGACTCCACTTGGAGAGACATAGAGAGTCAGAGAGAGAGAGAGAGAGAGAGAGAGAGAAAGAGAGAGAGAGGGGAAGGGGGAGAGAGTTGGAGGATGGAGGGATGGAGGGCAAAGTGAACGAGAGGTTGTGTGGCAGTCGGTGCAATGTCCTGACTATGAAATGAGACAGGGAGGGAGGGATGTTATTGATGAATATTATTTGAATGGATATGCTACAACCCATCTGCTCATGGTTGTTGTTTTTTTTATTGTCTTTTTTCTTGTCCAAGAAATGGAAGGAGGGAAAAACAGAGAGAAGCAGAGTTTGATTTGTATGTACTACTTAAAGTGGTAATCCTAGAGTTCCTTGGTTTCTTTTCGATTCGTCTCAGTTCTTCTTCTATTCATTCCAAACAAACTGGACAACACAAAACGCATCACTTCCTGTGTTACAGAAGGATTTTTCCCAGGAAAGATCGACCAGACACGGGATGAGTAGAGAGAAGCAAAGAGCATCTTGATGGCAAAGGAAGGGACAGAATGAGATGGAGAGAGGGAAGCATAGACAGGTAGAAAAACAAACATGGCAGCTTAGAAGAGGATAGAGAAAAGGGGTGGGAACAGACGAAAGGGTAACGGAGAGAAAGCGAAGAAAGACCCGGTGGCTTGGGAGGAACACAGTCTCCCATACTAACGACTTGGCCAGAATGAGAGAGCAAAAAAAAAAAACAAATAGAGAGGGAGAGGGCACCGAGGGCTGACTTGGCAGCAGAAAATGAATGAGAGAATGAGGGCGAGAGAGAGAGAGAGAGAGAGAGAGAGGAATGGATGAGGGGTCAGTGCACTGGTGCTACAATAAGGAGAGAGAAATGTGGAGAGAGAGGGAGAGAGAGAGAAGAGGATGGATGAGAGGCTGGGTGAATAGGCTGCAGCTGCCCATACTAAAGGACGGAGAGGAGAGAGAGATTAGGAAAGAGAGAGAGAAGGGGTCAGACGAGGAGGATGGAGGGAGCGAGAGGAGAGGGAGGGGATGAGAGAGATGGAGATGGTGATGGAGAGAGAGAGAGAAGATGGTCAGAAAGCCATCCAAACCAAAGATAGAGGGGAGAGAAAGACAGAAAAAAGGAAAGAGGAAGTGAATTTTTCCTGTATTTAGTCGAATGTCAGTCAATTGAGGGAGATAAAAAGAGGAAAGAGAACGATCTCTACGTTTTTTCTCTGTTCTCATGTTTTTCTACTTCTCCATTTCCTTCTCTATCCCTTTCTCAAACAATGACATCTGTTCAAAGGGAAAGAAAGGGAGAAAGAGTGATGGAGGCATGGAGGGGGATGAATTTGTCACATTAACACAATTTAAAGCACACCATAATATATCAACAAGAGCCACATGGAAGCCATTTCCTGGTCAGAAATTTGGCGCAGGAAACTTCCACGATAAAACCCATCCCATAATTCACAGCGTGTTTAACCCATAATGCTCAGTGCTTCCTCTAGTTGGGAGAAGCTTCAGGGAAAAAAAGAGAACACCCCCTCCCCCCCTCAACAAGGTCTCATATGGACATACCAAACCCAACTAAGAGGAAACCACTACAGGATTTAAAATAACTGCTCTAAACCAACTAGCTAAACTAACCAGCGCTAAGCTAACAAGACATGCTTCCATTCACTCACTTCCTTTGCCCTTCACTTGTACCTGTCATGGTGGGAATGGGACAAGACAGACAGACATAGTAGACAGACTAGTGGCTATACAAAGAGATAATCCTGATTTTCTGCTGTTTCTGTGTTTTTTTGTATGTGAACCTCATGGTTCATTAGCTATGGACTTTACTCTGCTGAAAACAAGACAATGTTCAGCAGACAACGCTAAAAGGAACACTCTTCAAAGACAAAAGCGAAGAGGTTTGCCTTAATATAAAGCCCCAAAACGATAATGCGAATCTCCATTGATCCATGTTGGGTTGGGTTTGTTTGGTTGAAGGACGGCCTTTCCAGTAGACCACTCAGCCAGAAGTATCCGAGAAATTCAAGTGTTATGAACCAATTTTCAGGGTAAGGTCGTGTTTCCTTGGATTTTCTGTTGATGCAGTTTGAGTTTCTCTCTTCTTTGTCTGTTCAGCCATGGTGGCTATCGCTGCTCACGCTAACTACCCAGTTCTTCTTCTGTTTATTCCAAACAAAGCGGAAACATCAAACACATCAGCCATGCTAGGAGTAGCACACCAAACTGCGTGAAGAACAAGATGGTGGAGAACAGGGAGGTCCATTTCATTATTTTACTCTACATTTCAAATGGACCATCTTGTTCTCCGTGCAGTTTGGTGTGCTACTCCCTGATGCCAAACATGTGCTAGTTGGTTTTAATACTCGCTTTTGAACTATCCAATAAAGGCGTTTTGATGTTATTTTGTGCCTTCTCTTGGAGGTGGTGAAGAGGTTTAGCCAGCTTTCTCTGGACGGAGCGCTACTCTCTGCTGTTTGGACTTCACTCTAAAGTTTCAATTCATCACTTCCTGTGTGGAGATTTCCCACCAGTGACCATACTGACTCCAGAATTCCATGTGGGCAAATAGAGTGAATCTACAGCGTCTCAGTTAGTGGGGATGGGACAGTCAAAATAGTCTCAGAGTGCAAACTGTTAGCCTTGGCTGACCTGTTGTGTGGTACAGCAACGCCTCTTTCCCTTTCTTCCCATCCTTCTATCCCTTTATGTCTCCATTTTGCACTCTCTCTTTCTCTTCCACCCCTCCCTTTACTCTGTTGCCTCAATACCGTCACCTATCTCTCTCCTTTTCTTTCGTTCTCCCTCTTTCTCTTTTGCTCTCCCTTTTTTTCTTCACCTGTCGCCCCTCTCTTGGAAATTCCCTCTTCTCTCTCTGTCTCTCTCTCTCTCCCTCTCTCTCTCTCTCTCTCTCTCTCTATCTGCCTATCTCTCTGTGTCTTTCTCTCGCTATAGTTGATGTGTATTGTCAGATGCAGTGGCCATGAAAGCACCAATTTTACAGCACAGGAATTCCAATAACAGTTACTGGGGCAGGCGGGGAGAGCGAGGACCCCCCGTAACACACACACACATGCGCGCGCACACACGCACACACACATTTGGCAGTATAGTCTTCCCACCTTGTGGACTGCTTAAGCTTTTCCCCTACCTATCTCTTTCTGCCTCTGTGGCTTCCACCCTGTGTGTGTGTGTGTGATTTTGTTGTACCTTGGAAGAGGGATGGCCACAGAAAGAGATAAAAGTGATGAATAATGACAAAATGTATTCTCTAATCCCACATAAATAGAGGTTGGGGTTATTAAGTGTGTGTGTGTGTATGTGTGTGTGTGTGTGTGTGTGTGTGTGTGTGTGTGTGTGTGTGTGTGTATTTTCTTCAAACTAGGAGAAAGTTGCTTCCAATGAGGTGAATTGCAGCATTACACAGTTATAATGACTATTTTACAGTCTACAGAGAGTGTAGACCGCCGAATATGTAAAAGTTGATGAATACCTCACATCATGACATGCTAAGAAAAATACAGGGTGTCTAAAAAGTCTGGAACCATATAGGAAACCACCAACTAAACCAGTATGAAACCTTGCTTGCTTGTCGGTAGTGGAATTCAAAACCTCACCTCCATTCAAACAGCAGAAATCCCCTGACTACTAGTGTTTTCTGTGGGGGAAACAAGTGGAACAAGAACAAAATATATGGTGTAACTGTTATCCTATGATTGCGCACACTGCACAATACAAATGCTAAGCTTTTGGTTCACTGGCACTCTAAAAATATATGGTTCGGATGGGAATGTATGAGTGTGTTTCCTGCTTTGCCCTGCCTCTCAGAGTAGATCTATGGCGCCTAAGTGTTAAAATTGTCCCCTTCTCCTTTTTTTTCTCCTGATAATGGCAGGTCTTCTTTGAGGGCCTTTGTTCACATTCAACCAAGCAGAAGAAAAATGGCCTCTCTCTCTCTCTCTCCCTCTCCCTCTCTCCCACCTTTTTCCCCCTGCTGCGAAATGTAAATGTCAGTACAGCTTGATATTTATCAGATATTTATCAGAAATACCACCCCACTGTTTGTCTGTGCCAACATGTGCATGTTTCTGTCCATGATAAGATTACACTTTTTTTTTTTTTACATAAAGCAGAATAAAATAAGAGATATGTGCGACTGTTGAATTAAGTAGAATCACAATGAATAGAATGGGCCCTCCCAGTTGTACCTTGGTAATTTCAGAAAATTACAATGGATGTATTGTCAGAATCCCTTTTGTATGCCGAACACATCTACTGGTAAATTTGGATCATTTCAGAATGCAAATGCAGAGTCTCATACACCAAACCCATGCTCATTTCCATGAAAACACAATCAAACTTTCTACAGCAGTGATTTTTCAAAGTGGATTTCAATTGACTAACCAAACAAAAACCTGATTTTCTAAAACTAAACAAAAACCGAATTGAAAGAAATGGCTAACTACGCTGTCACAGACTTCATTTTGAAAACATTTTAGAGGGCTACTAGATTCGTCTGCAACATAACATAAAAATGGCACAGAAAGTATCACTGTTTGTTGGGTTTGCTTTGGAATTACAAAGTACTTTGACATGTTGGTGCATTAAAGTTAACTATCTTCTGTCCAATGACCATGGCTAATATTAAAGTTAAAGCCAAGTAGCCAACAGGATTGAGTTCTGTGTTAAATTAAAATTCCACCCTCAGATACTCTTACACTGTTACATATCACAAATTTGTAATCAAGTTTGTGATGAAGTGTTGTCATTTACGTTTTTTGGTGTACCCACTTTCAACCTGCCTCGTCTGCTTCTACTTCAGTTGGTGATTTCCTACATTTCCCAGAATGCCTTTCGACACCCCCCAGAGAAGGGGCGTGAACTTGTTGCATCCAGCAGTTGGTTATACATGTAGAGAGTGCTAGTGATGGCAGGAATTACTACTGTGGGTGAAGAAATTGGTCTCTCTCCTCTTCTACGATGGATTTCTCCCTGTATGATTGTTGAACATCTCTTGGTGCAAAATGGCGGCTCCAGAAAGAAGCCCTCGCTCTTTGATTCTGAGGGACTGACACCAAAACCTGAATTGTCATCTTCCTTTATGCCTGAACACACCCGATGAACGCTTCCCTGATTCTCATAGCTAAATGGACAGTGATGAATCTGTGATGTATCCACCTGCTCCAAACAGCTGAACCTGCTGTAACTTTCTGTCTGTCAAAATAGAACGAAATCTGACAGAGACGGACGCTCCGTTAAGGACGCTGATAAGGAGACACTCCTTAAAATAGACTCAAGCCTCATTGAAATGGGATTACTTTGTCCAGGGTAAATAGGATAACTGTAATTATTATTTGAGATATTTGTTAATGTCACCAATTTCCCCCCTCAACCCCAGCATCAACCTCTATGGAAGAGGATTAGGGCTACATGTGAAAAATGTACGCAGAGCTCAAATACATTTTTCACATGTGGCCCTAATCCTCTTCCGTAGAAGTTAATACTGGGGTTAATACTGGAATTCTGACTTTAAACTCTGAATTCTGACTTTAAACTCTGAATTCTGACTTTTTTCTCAGAATTCAGACTTTAAACTCAGAACTCAAATACATTTTTCACACATGGCCCGTAAACTTCTGTTTTTCAGCAGACTCATAGATGATTTGATAATTCTCGCCCAGACCGGAGAGAAACCGCTGTGTTTCAACACATTTGCAAAGTTTACTACTTTGCTGAGGATCAGAGCCAGTCTGTCTACTTGTGCTAAGGACACTCGTGGTACTTTTCACTTTACGTAATCAGTGCGGCTTTTGCACTTCATCCGGTCGAACATGAAAGCGACTGAAGGGTCTCACAGCTGGCATTTCTTACCCTTTTTTGGATGCATGCTGAACTTCCAGCGCTGTTTGTATTAGAAGCAACTAGTCACATTTGCATCCAGGAACAGCCGACCAAACTACTTGCCTCTGTCTGTAATTTGGCAGTGGCTAAAAACCATGTGGAGTAAAATAAATTACTAATAACTAATAGCTAATAACTTATTTTCCGCCTTACTCTGTAATTCTAACCCCGTCCCAGTGGGGCCATCCCATATCTCACACAAACACCTATCCCCAACCCTCCCCATGCTCTTTTCCTCTCCTTTCGCCTCTCTCTCCATTTCCCCCGGTGTGGGTCGTTGAACAGAAAGGGGTACTCTTGCAGCTCCGTGCCCCAGAAAGGCGGCCCACGGCTGGGATAAGAAGCCCGCCTCGCTCCCCTCTCCTCACGGGGAGTCCGGAGGTGGAATGAGTTTTCACGCTCCGAAAACCACGAGTCTTAACTCTTCTCTCTGACCTTTTTCAACTCCGTCGACGAGCCTTTTCCCTTCTCTCTTTTCTCTCTTTGACTTTCTCTCCAAATCCCTCTCTCCTGCCCTCTGTCTCTGGAGTCCTTTGCCTTGTCTCTCTGCCTTTCTCTTTCTCTCCCTCTCCTCGTTGTTCTCCCTTTACTTCTTCTAAACTCCTCTGACCGTTGTTGTTGCTTCTATAACTTTTAATTGACTTCTAGCATTGCCTCCGATCCTCTCTGTACCTTCTTTTCTTCTCTACCCCATTCAATTTAGTTCCTTTCTTCTTTTTTTCTATCAACAGACTTGGAATGTAACACAAACCTTGACCTAGGCTTCAATTTGGCTTCCTTTCTTTTCTTTTGTTTCCCATTTGTTTTCTTTTTCGAACATTTTTTTTTCCCCTAAAACATTTATGACTCACTTACTCAATTCCTTTCTCTAATCCTTTTCTCTAAATGGTAAATGGACTGCATTTATACAGCGCTTTTCTAGTCTACCGACCACTCAAAGCGCTTTACAACAATGAATACATTCACCCATTCACACACACATTCATACACCAATGGCGGCAAGCTACCACGCAGGGTGCTGGCGCAACTATCAGGAGCAATTTGGGGTTCAGTATCTTGCCCAAGGACACTTCGACATGCGGTCTGGAGGAGCCGGGGATCGAACCATCAACCTTCTGATTAGTGGACGAGCCGCTGTACCTTCTGAGCCACAGCCGCCCCATTCTCTCTATCATTCATGTCATTTCTTGCTTTTCTATTTCTTAATTCCTTTTGTCGCTTTTTTCTATCACTCGCAGTTTTTAACTTTCTCTCTCTCCCTTATGCTTCTCGCCTTCATTCTTCTCCTTTCCACAAAGGAGGGTTTTTCAAGGGTTTGACACTCAACGCTCTGATTTGATCAAATAAAAAACTGGTAAATCAGAATAAAGAATCAAGAGTCGTTTTTAAAAAGTTATTTTAACACTTTGGAGCATTCCATACATTCTTAAATGGTTCTTCTGAGAAAATGGCATGGAAATGCTGATAAGGGCAATGTCTGACTTTTGGCGAGGTTTATGGAAGAGAGAGAGAGAAGGGGGTGGGATGCAGAAGAGAGAATGAGAGCTGTGTAAGAACAGAGAGAGAGAGAGAGAGAGAGAGAGAGAGAGAGCAAGCGACATAGAGATACATAGGGAGAGAGAGAGTAATAGTGAGGCTTTTATTAGCTGCGTCTTTGACAAATAAAGCTTTCCCTCAACGACACCCTGTCCCCGCTCCACTGAAATGTCCATTTACTATCCTACACACCGATGGAGGAGTGGGATAGTGTGTGTGTGTGTGTGTGAGAGAGAGAGAGAAACACTCGGCAATGGCTATCACGTACCACATTAAAAGATTAACAACCAAATGTGCTGTCTTTTAACTAAAAGCCATGAAGTGTGTGTGTGTGTGTGTGTGTTGAAGAATGACAGGTGTACTGCCATAATTCACTCTCAGGTTTCTGAGACTGGCTTGTAAAAGTAGCACATCTGTCTTTCCATGAGACACACACACACACTCACTCACTGCGCGCGCACACACACACAGCAGTCTCAGGAGTATCATACAACCTCAAGAGGCCTCAATCATTGTTTTAGCCTCTCCTCTCTGGTTCTGCCACAGAGATATAACTCTCTATTCTTCCTCTTCATATCTCTTTTATTTTATTTTTCTTCCCTCTCTCTCCCTCTGTCTAGTCAATTTAACTTTTCTTTCTTGGCTTGATGATCCCAGCGTAAAGATAATCAGTCACATCACAAGGCACTGCCCGCTGCATTTTACTAGTAGTTATTTTAGCTAATGTCAGTGATGAAGTTAGACCTATATCTGCGTCTGATATTGTAATTTTATTAAAAATCAGATGTGGTCAAGTCAGTGTGGTCCACCTCTGATATGATGCAGTTTGATTGATTACATATTTATTGTAGAATTGATCAATACTACACTGGTTGTCTATGGGAAGACCTTAACCTGAACTGATTCTGAGACAATGGGTAGTAGTAGTAGTAGTAGTAGTAGTAGTAGTGGTAGTAATAGTAGTAATAGTAGTAACAGTAGTAGTTGTTGTAGTAGTAGTAGTCATAGCAGTAGTAGTAGTAGTAGTAGTGGTCATAGTAGCAGTAGTAGTACTACTCACAGTAGTAGTAGTAGTCACAGTAGTAGTAGCAGTAGTAGTCACAGTAGTAGTAGCAGTAGTAGTCACAGTAGTAGTAGTAGTA